>NC_040032.1:18532635-18581805 GCF_000972845.2 Larimichthys crocea
ATGATATGGGTTTGATGACTGAGCTCATGACTGAGCGGACAAAGTTAAATCAGGGGTACAGCCAAATATCTCCTACAGTAAGTCCTTTCCTAAGCACTTTTCCTTGACCTTGATGAAAAACATCATGAGGTCAAGAAAAGACCATTCAGAATTCAGGAGAAGACAACTGCACTTACACAAGACTATCATCATCATGTGACAGCGGATGTTATTGTTGTGATCTGTGGTAAATACATGGATACAGCAGACATGTCATTGATTAAACACAACCATTCAAAATTGATTTCACTGGTTTCAAATGATGTGACACAAACAAAATAAGCCAGATCAGAGAGCAAACAGGTTGTTGAAGGTGGGAATGTCTGAGAATGGATAAAAGAAACTATGTGAGAGGACGAGTGCCTATGCAAGGTGGAGGACGAAGAGGAAGAGAAAGACAAAGAGTGGAAATATCCAATGAAATTCAAGCAACAATCATAGCGCATGTTCTTGTTAATGTTCTTGACAATGAGGGAAGCAGGACTTAGAGTGCAACACAATCTGTCCACCATAGTAAGGACATTCAGAGAAGAGAACAGGTTCAGTAGGCTATTTACTGTACTACACTACATGCAGCTGTTTCAATAGACATTTGTAAAGTTCATCACTGTATGTATTGTACTGCATGAATATTCTTTGTAACTGCACATCTATTTTTTGTAGACTTGCAATAAACAAACTGTCTGACCCTGAACATTGTGCTTTCCATTTGTTTACAGTATACTGACTGCTTAATAGAGCGTTCAAATTTCCGTGCCTTTGGTGTAATTAATGGGTCTGTGGGTTACACCATGGTGCTAACCACCTTTATATACGGTAACAAATAAAATTGGCTGCGAAGTTTTCCAGGTTGGGTGAGGCTAAGAACAAGGCTTTCAAATGAATTATAATTTAGTTTAGGTTTAGGATTTATTAATAGATTTGAGTCAAATATAGCTCCAACTCCACCACCTCGACCAGTACTTAGAGGAACATGAGTATTATAATGACTCGGAGGAGTGGATTCATTTAAACTAACATATTCATCCTCCTGCAGCCAGGTTTCAGTGAGACAGAACAAGTCAATATCATAATCAGATATTAATTCATTGACTAAGAGAGCTTTAGATGACAAAGACCTGATATTCAGGAGTCCACATTTAATTCTTTTATTTTGGACTGTTGGAGATGTTGATTTAATTTTTATTAAGTTCTTACGATGAACTCCTGTTTATTTTTTCAGTTTATTTATTCATTTATTTTTTAGGTCAGTTTT
Source organism: Larimichthys crocea (assembly GCF_000972845.2). Taxonomy (NCBI): domain Eukaryota; kingdom Metazoa; phylum Chordata; class Actinopteri; family Sciaenidae; genus Larimichthys; species Larimichthys crocea. The sequence goes on from NC_040032.1 coordinate 18,533,930, forward strand.
CCTCAAACTGTTTACACCACATACAACCTCAATATATTTTTGGTACCACCAGTATAACAGACATTATAGTACAGTAGACAGTAAAATTAGAATATATTTAGTATACAGTATAATTTCTATTATTGACTGTTGCTGAATCCTAAAGGGAGAAATGGACTCCTGACAATTATTTCATGGTTCAGGCTTGCCAGAGTTAGGACTGAAATAGAAAGACAGATCCCCAAATTCACCAATGCAGGGGGACCATGGGGCCTGAGAGCAACACCACACATGTTAACCAGCATATTTTATCAGCTACACATTCACCTGTGGCAGAGTTTAACAGACTCCATATGGGGGTTTAATTACCAGTGGCTCTCTATTGGGATTTTATATGATGATGATATGATGATCATTTTGTTTGTAATTTGGTATTTAGTTGGTCCTATGTGGTATCAATGTAATATCCCTGTAATATTCTAATCAGGAAAATGTGTGAATGTGTCTCAGTAGTCAGGTAATGGTGGCCTGATTGTGGGAATTGTGTCTGTTTTTCTTAGATAATAAAATAATACATTTCAAGATTATGACTCAATAAATACTAATTCAAGATCTTAAGAAAACAAATAAAATGAACTTATTGTGAGAAAACAGAGGAAATAAAATGTATGAATGCATGACTGCTTAGGGCTTCATATTTAAGATATACAAGATAAGATACAAGATACTGAACTCCAAGTTGCTCCTGAAGGCTGTGCCATCGGTGTGTGATATGTATGAACGGTTAGCTCCTCAAACTGATGAGCAGTTGGCACCTTGCATGGCAGCCAATGCCATCAGTGTATGAATGGGTGAATGAGATATGTACTGTAAAGTGCTTTGAGTGGTCGGAAGATTAGAAAGGTGTTATATATATAAGTATAAGTATATAAGTACAGTCCATTACCATTTTTTCACAGCAGACAGTTTTAGTTTTCATAGTAGGTAACAATGACTACAATGATTTGGAACAAAATGCACTGAAATCTAACTTTAGTTCTGGTTTTGCATATTATACTTACATTAGTACCCATTCTTAAAACACATGTTCAGAAATGTTTTCATCTGATTTATCCTGGAGTTACAGATTGATAGTTGGTAGAATACAATATGATTGGATATACCAAAGCCAGCCACAGTGACTACACAATTCCATTATGTGCAACTACAAAGAAACACCAAAAGGTGGCAGTACAAGTTAAAACAAGACTCATGGAAACAGACAGACAGACTGCAGGGTGTATTTTATTGTATCCCATTACTGAAATGTCAAAATACTAACCAGACATAGTAACTAAATCTTCCCATGTTATCGTTCATGTTGGCTGCATGGGATGCATTCTGGGTAATGCAGCAGCATTAGAACTGAATTAACCAGAACTGTGACCCACTGGGCTATTTAAATTCAATTGTTGAATGTAATAAGTACTTTTGTGATATGAATCCTAACAACATACAAACTGACATCATGTTGATTCCTTTGTCACAATTCTATTTTTCTTTTGTTTAAAAAATATTCCAGTTTGAATTGTGTGATTTGTTCTCTCAATCCAACAGTCATCTGACTCACAAACATGTTGACACAGGTACCGTTCAGTCTGTCTTGGCTTACTTCCCTGTAATCGAAAACAATGTGCAGGATACTTCCTGCAAACCACCTACACTTCCTAATGCCTCCTGCTGATGTTTCTAAACAAGAAGAGAAGCTTCTCAGAACAATTCTTAAAATGCAATGATGATGTTGTGTAACATTTTTTAACAGAATCTGTATCTGTCAAACTGCAGTTTACTGAACTTATCTCTGTGGTGTGTGTGTCATTGTTCTGACCTCTTTTTTTTTTGGTTTAGTGGCTTAAAAAACAGGACACAGTATTTCTGTGTTTCCAGAGTCACTGAGCCAAGCTTCAGGTCTCAGTGAACACCTTCAATTGGTAGTCTACTGGAGTCATAAAAACAATACAGTATGTCATCTAAAGTATCACATCCAGTTTGTGTGTCTGTGGGGATGTTCAGGTATGATTAATAACACAATGTCAAGTAGCCTGCCTATTTAAAAGCATGCGGGACACAACGGAGAGTTCCTTCAAAAGAACATTGCAACTGCACTGTGTGTGTGTGTGTGTGTGTGTGTGTGTGTGTGTGTGTGTGTTACAAGTTATGAGCACTTAGAACATTATTTTATTTTATTCTGCATTTTGAATTACTTTGCAGTGCAAAAAAACAGGTTGTTTTAAATTACATAGTGCATTGTTGAAATCTGAAATAGTCCCTGAAGCATCAGCAATGTTTTCTGTGATTAAGTAAGAGAGGTAATTGATTTCCTACATTTGAACCCCCTGTGTATGGTAGTATTGCAGTCCTATTATGTTCCGAAAGAAGAAATGATATTGTTGCTGGTCAGGCTAGATGTAGCTGATGAGGTTGTTGAAATTACAAATAGTACTAAAAATAACAAGCTTTACCAAACTGTTCAGTAAAAGAGCTCATTGAGGCTGGAGGGGCACACAGACAGATGACAAATGATAAAACAAACACACACAGTGTGGTGCCTGAGAGGGGAGTAAGTTGCCACATCCCTTTGGACAGGAAATGTCACGCTTTATAGGAAATGTGTCACAACACAAGACTATAAATATAAACCAATGCAGGGAGAGTTAGCCTTGATTGCCTTCAAGGCAACTGGACTGAACGTTTTACTTGACCATTGTAATTATAGAAAGTTAAGAGTACAATCGTTGCTCCTATGATTAAAAGGTCATAAGTAAGCTTTTTATATGTCAGCGTCCTGTTCTTTACAGTGAGATTTATTGTTGATAAATCAGAATCGAGAGGTCACAGTACACACCCCCAAACTTTGTGTGTGTGCATTTGTTCATTTTTTGGTCTATATGACATGGTGGGTACTGCCATGTGATAGCACAGTCACAGTATAACCATAAAAACAGTGAAGAATAATGCCCATGCCAAGTTTTTTTCATTTTCCCCCACAATGCCCAAAAAGGGTTTTGTGTGAAGTAACACACCAAATAAAACGGAGGCCTTCCTTCCTGAAATTATAAAATTATGTTTAAATAGTGTGTTAAATAGTTTGTGTGTAAATCATCATCATGCTTTGGTATTTACTGTATCCTTGCTCTTAGTGATCACACAGGTCCTGGATCTTTATTTAGCTGCAAAAGTGTCAGAAGATGAACCGCCTTTAATGGAGGATAGAAGGAAAAATCTTTGTACACTACGCTACAGTTGCTAGCTAGCTCTGCCTTCGAAGTACTGCAAATGCATTTTCCCTGGATAAACAGCTTTATTTAAACTTCACAAAAATTAAGTGATGAAGAAGTGGATTTATTTTGAGAAAGATCTGAAGTTTACATGTGTCTGTAATGGCACCTCCCTGGACTGCAGGTACACCGTGCTGCAGGTGTTTGTTTATTTTTTCAAAACACAATTGGTACATTCCATTCCATTCCATTCCACACAGTGTGTTGTTTAGTAGGTACATTTTGGTACATGACATATTAAGACAGAGAGAGAAAGACAGACAGACAGACAGACAGACAGACAGACAGATAGAAACCGAAAGACAGCACAAGTCCTCCATGCCCTCGACTGACTGAGATGAAGCTCAGTCGGTTGTAAAGCTGTAAAGTTAAAATTCAGACATAAAATAAAGCAGATTTTATGGTTCAGTTTATTATGTCTTGGTTGTTGTGTTTTTTCTGTTTGTGCTCTTTCTGTTTCCCCCCTCCCGTTTCTGTTTTCCTGCAGAGCTTGTGTGTGGCTGGCTCCTCCCGTCCTTGGCAGCAGAGGCACACCTGTTCCGACTCAGCCCATTTCTTTCATCTTTTAAGCCTGGGCTTCACTCTTGCTCATTGTTGGATCATTCCATGCTTTCCCTCTTCCTGCCACTCACCTGTGCTCCAGCTCCTGAAGAACTCCTCCCGCTAGCCTGCTCCCTCCCTCACCAGTCTGCCTGGTCTAGTTTCTTTGGTTTTTGGAATTAGAGAATTTCTCGTTTTCACTCACCATTGTGTGTGCGTGAGTCTCTGCTCTGGGGTCCACATCTCTGAGAACCTAACAGCAGAAGGGTCTTTGGACTGGGCAGTTCCTAACTTATCCTGATCATTTCCGATAATTCAAACTTGCCAATTTTCAGTCTCTGTCGGTCAGTGTAGAATGAATTGGCGTGAAGTCTTTATGTTTTTCTAAAGATATTCGCCTTTGTCAGAGCTGGGGACAAGCCAACTCCTGCGAGAAGACCATCATCTGCAAGCATGGCAGTTGTTGGTGGACCTTGAACACCAGCTGAAGTTTCCCAGCCATATTGCAGTCACCACCCTGCGCCCAGACATTGTCCTTGTGTCTGAGTCCACCAAGCAAGCAGTGCTGCTGGAGCTGACAGTCCCGTGGGAAGATCGCCTGGAAGAAGCTTTCGAGAGGAAGCTCTCCAAGTACGCAGGACTGGTCAGTGACTGCCAGCAGGCTGGCTGGAGAGCAAGGTGTTTCCCTGTGGAGGTTGGATGCAGAGGATTTGCAGCCCGTTCCTTAGCCAGAGCCTTCAGTAGTTTAGGTATCGCGGGTGAGAGAAAGAGGAGAGCCATCCGCAATACCAACGATGCGGCAGAGAGAGCCTCAAGATGCCTGTGGCTCAAAAGAGGGGAGCCATGGAGTCATGGTAGCTAGCTAGCCATCTGGACACAAGCTGGGGTCTGATCAGCCCCGGCTGGGTCACCTGGAGGAGGGCGTATGATGTTGAAAGACCCGAAACGTCCAATGATCCCAGGAACATCACTGAAGATGTGTCCAGATTAGGCATCAGTAGATGTATGTACACACTTATTGTGTATCATCTGTCACAAGGGAATGAGTCTTTTATCTCCAGACAGAACAAACATGATAAAATTCACTTTCACGACCTTTAAGTGTTGAGAGGATTTGAGTCAAGTTGAAATGTGAAAGGAGATGAGGAATACATTGTTTTGCTCTACAAAAGTAGTTTGACATTACAACACCAACACAAAGGAGCTTAAAGACTCTTGTTCATCTGTCGTGGTCATGATGATCTGGGGAATGTCTGAAGTGTCTTAGCTCTGATTACTGTCAGCTTTGCCTCCCTATTTGTAGCCTAGCTCTGCTTGTCAGCAGGACAGATCTGCAGATCTGTGCAGTATGCTGCATGAGGAGATCCTGCTGAGACACTTTCATAGTGCTGCATGAATACAGGACGAATGATGAGATGACTACAATGAGCGATCAATGTGTTTGAGACGGATGGAGTAAAAATGAATGTTTGTGACTATAAGGAAGATTTTGTGAAGGCTTTATTAACTGTCCAAAAATTTAACAGAAGACATTCAAACATTTCAAACTATTATGTGGGAAAATGACATCTAAGTGGGCGGAAAATGGAACATAAAAACACCTGACACATCTGACACCCGAAGTTACTGCCTTCAGTTTAAATCACAAACACAAGGCATTCCTTTTATGCACAGGCATTTATTTGCACATCGCTGTGGTCAGTCATGCCATGAGAACTAAATAAATTCAAATAAACAAATCATAAACTGACTTTCATATCATACAAAGCATTTTCAAAGAGAATAAACACCAAAGAAATATCACAAACATAAAAATACCTTACATAATGTCCTATATTTGCTTACATTCATTGAAACACAGGTAATATTACTCCGTGAGCTTCTTTAACAGGTGTAAACATAATGTAAACATCACTCTGCATACTTGATTGGCTGCGTTAACTCAAGGGGAGTAAGAAATCAAATCAAATCATATTTTATTTGTATAGCCCAAATTCACAAAATACATTTGCCTCTGAGGGCTTTACAATCTGTACAGGGAGTGACACCCTCTGTCCTTAGACCCTCGGTTCGAGTGAGGAAAAACTTGCCCACAAAAAACCTTTAACAGGGAAAAAAGGTGGAAGAAACCTCAGGAAGAGCCACAGAGGAGGGATCCCTCTCCCAGGACGGACAGACGTGCAATGGATGTCATGTGTACAGGACAAATCAACACAAACATATTGTACAATTACAATGACTGATAAAATGACAATGAATCACAATGAATGATAAAATGACCACAGTAGCAGATATGGTAACAATAATGACAGTAGTAATATATGTAGTAAACGTCATGCAGGACCACAGCAGCAGCCACGATCCATGAGAACCTGCTGGACGACAGAGCACAGAAACTCTGGGGAAGAAGTTTAGTTAGTAACATGCATTAATGAGACATGTATGTCCACAGATGGAGAGAGAGAGAGAGAGAGAGAGGGAGAGAGAGAGAAAGAAAGGAAGAAAGGAAACTATTAGAGGACTACGTCATCCTCTAATTAACCTGGCAGATGTGCTGTGTAGAGTGTGGGTAAATACTGACCCGACCCTCTACAACATTAGTCACCCACTACAACACATACTCTATTTTACAGTTATTATATTTGTTTGTCTCTGTGTCCTGTGATAAGCTGGTTACTTGTCCAGGGTGTACCTTACCTCTCACCCAAAGTCAGCTGGGATGGGTGTGTGTGCTTATCACATTGTGGAGAGTCTGGGACAAGGTGAAGGTGGGGTCACTGTCAGTGTGTCTGAATACAATCGCTGCTCCTATGATTAAAAGGTCATAAGTGAGCTTTTTATATGTCAGCGTCCTGTTCTTTACAATGAGATTTATTGTTGATAAATCAGAATCGAGAGGTCAAAGGTCACAGTACACACCCCCAAACTTCAGATTTATAACCGTAGGAGATTAACGTACAGCTGATAACTTGATAACAGGTTTATGCTTAAAAAAGAGCTGAACCACACCTCGTCTCGTCCTGAGGTCTTCAGATGGAACATTTACAACATTTCCTCTAACTATCTTACAGACATTCCTGCAGTGGCATTTTATAACACATAATAATAAGAATAACACATGTCGTGTGTTATTCCACTGTACCAATGGAGTCATTTTTCACATAGAAGACATAAAAATATTCTTTGTCAGCCATTTTTGACTCTGATAACAATGTGAGTAATATTTATCTGCAAAGGCTCTGGAGACAAATAATAGGGAAGAGGTAAGAGCAGTATTTCTTACAACTCAACATACAATGTTGAAACAGATCAGCAATATCACACTGGAGTTTGTTGTTGTAGTAGATTAGAGTTTAAGCCTCAATAAATCTCTTGGCTGGCTGCTGCTGCCCTCTCACAGCCTTCAAACCCGACTGTTTTTCACACATTTGGTTTTAATCCAAAATAGTCGGAGCAGTTGTGTTTGGACAGAGTCTTCAGAGTCCAGTAAAATAGTTGAACAGTACTGTAAGTGATGTCTCTCTGTTCAGTTTCCACCATAAAGTGACCTGGGTTAAATGCTATTTGATGTGTTGTTAGGTAAGCTACTATTGGTTGAGTTTAAAGATACAGTCGTCCCTCGCTATAACGCTGTTTCACAGATTTTTTTTGTGTAATTTTGCATGCTTTTTTTTTTACAGCGTACTGTACAGTATGAATGCACATTGTGTTCGGCACCGTCAGAGGAACTGTGAAATACGTGTGAGTTACTGGTAACAATTTCTTATGTGTCAAACCTCGTAGACTGATCATTCAAATTTAATTTGTTAAAAATGTTTGGCCTTGAAAACAGGTTTTGATCTTTGGTTTCATTTACTAATACAGTATTGTACTTATTTTTGTTAAATCTGCGAAAGTTTGAACTTTGAGAGTGTTTAAATAAGAGAGAAATGTGAGAAAATGTTAATGCCTGTCTGAGAAAAGTGTATAAAAGTGTGTGGTTAGGGGTTTTACGGCCTTAAAACATGTAGAATAATTGTAAAACTTACTTCGCGGATTTTGTTTATTGCAGGTTATTTTTAGAATGTATCTCACGCGATAAACGAGGGACCACTGTATATAAATCCACTGACAGCAGAAAGAATGGATAGAGAAAGCATGACATGACCTGTCAGCTTTCTGAAGAGCAGTTTTTAAGCTCAGATTGTCATGACTTTGGCCCACTCCATCTTGGCAGTCTTGCCACTTCCGCCTCCTAGCTAATCTAAAAATTGGCAAAGACTGTATGGACCATCTGCAGACTTGAGGTGAGCCCAAATATGCCATCTGTAACAGCTGTCAATCGAAGCGGCCATGCTGTTAATTCTGCATAACTTTAAATAGTCCACATTAAAGAAATATTGATAGTTAAAGAGACTGGCCTATTTGACAGTTTTGGAGTTGAAAACTATTTTCTGGTTTCCAGTGTCTCCAATAAGAGAATTTGACTCTTTTCTGTGTTCTATGATTACATCATCTTGTCCTCTTGGAAACTGTGACTGATATCGACATGTCACTCAAGCCAGTTGTTTAAAGGCTCTGATTTTTTTGCTTGGCCCAGTCCAGTCAAGTTCTAAAGAGAAAAGACGAGGCATTATTACTGGTCTAATAATGACATAACAAGTATGCCAATGAATTGAATTTGTATTATTTTTATTGATTTACATTGGCTTTATAATATTTTTTTATTCATATTTCATATTTATCCAAAGCTGTTGAATGGTGTCATTTCAGAACATTTGTTGCATCTGCTGCTCCTAGCTGAGGATTGTTTGGAAAGGGTGCTTCAAAGGATGACAAATGACACAAGTGGGAAAAAAAGGGTGAGAGAGTGATGAAAGCTGACCAGCAGAGTACAAGAGTAACACGAGGGAGAGACAATGAAAAAAAGGAAACAAAGAGAGTGATGAGAGGGGAGGCAGAGGGGGAGTTCTGAAGCAGAAGAGGGAGGAGATGAAACAGGGGAGAGTGATGAGGGAAAGCAGAAAGAGCGAGAGCAAATGAGAGAATGAATGAGTGATGGAAAAGAGGACGAGCAAGAACGATGATGATGAGGAAGAAAGAAAAAAGGAGAGAGGAGGGAAGTGAAGGTGCTGACAGAAAAAGTGTTTCTTTCTGCTCACATGCTGTACGAATCTGTAAGAAGACCTTTTGCATCACCTTACCTGTCAACACAAACATCCAATAGCATGCCATGTCATTTTATGTATAAGAAAGGCTCACCTTTATGACAGCTTATACATGAGCCAAATGAGCTTCATTTTCTCTTTCAGAAATTCAGTATTTGTGGCACAAAACTTTTGTCATTACCTTCTTGACCCTTCTAATCATCACATCTGTCAAAAGCCAGGGGCTGTGAAAGCACAGAAACATATAGGAGGAGAGAGAGAGGATGAAAAGTGAGAGAGAGAAAAACATGATTTTATGAGGGATTCTGTATATTTTGAAATATTGTGAGGCATTACTGTCACAATCCACTCCGGTCCCCTGCTTGCTTTTCCCTCTTACCTGCACCCAGTAACTTTCCACTCACCTGTCAGCCCCGCCTCCTCATCAGTCACCATGGTTTCTCCCGCCTCCCACACCTGCTCCTCATCAGTAATCAACCCTGTATTTAAGCACCAACCTCCAGACACTCTTTGCCAGATTGTTCTTTGCGTCATGCAAGTCTTTCCAGCACTTTTGTCCGGACTGATCTCCCGTTGCCGACCCTGCCTGCCTTTGACCTGCTCGTCTGTCTCTGCCCCGGTAATCACCTCAGCTTTTCGTCCCCGACCACGAGTTCTGCCTCAGTGTTTCTGGTGTCTGTCTGCCTGTTTCCCTGGCTGTTTGGAGGTTTCCCCGGGCAGTCTGTCCCCCTGCTCCAGTTCGTTGCCACAGACTCTCCGATTGAACTCAGGACTTATTCCCTCTCTCTCACCTGCCATATCGCCTGCTGTGAGTTTCTCAATAAGGAACATTACTAAGTATCCCTTGCTGTTGTGCTGCATTTGGGTCCTACACAAGCCCGTTTCAGTACAATCTGGCCAAAGCATGGATCCAGCACACACCGCTTCGCCAGAGCTACGCCTGGAGAGGGTGGAGAACATTCTCCAGCGACACGAGGCATTGGTTGCTTCCACCGCAGCCGAGGTACGCCAGGCTACCGTCACTCAACAACAGGCTGCCGCTAACCAGGAGCAGACATTAGCGGCATTAGCTTCACAGATCCAGCAGCTCACTACTGTGCTCTCACAGAATATGGTCCAGAACCTACCTGCAACAGCGCCTGCTGCCGTACTCCAACCAACGCCACCTGGTCCAGTTTCTGAACCCCGAGTTGGGGCTCCGGAACGTTATGCGGGGAACCCAGAGGTCTGTAATCCGTTTATTACGAACTGCTCAATCCTGTTCGCCCTGCAGCCACACACATTCGCCTCTGAGGAGGCCAAAGTGGCGTTCACCATTAATCACCTCACGGGGAGGGCCCGCCTGTGGGGAACCGCTGAATGGGAACGTCAAACTCCTGCTTGCAGCTCCTTCAGAGACTTCGCTGCTGAGCTCCGGAAGGTTTTTGGCCCACCTTCCCAGGGTCCAGATGCTATGGGCGGTCTCCTGAACCTCCACCAGGGGGACCGCTCCGTGGCTGACTACTCTATTGACTTTCGCACCAGGGCTCGCCAGAGTAAATGGAACACCGAGGCCCAGTGCGACGCCTACCTACAGGGGCTTGAGGAGTATGTTAAGGACGAGCTGGTGTCATATGATCTCCCTGCCACTTTGGATGAGCTCATCGAACTCACACGGCGGGTGGACCGACGCATCCAGGCCAGGCGGGAGGAGAGACGGCGAGGACGGTTTGGGCATCCTCTTCCTTCCCAGTTCCGTGCAGTACCGGAGGTATCCTCTTCCCGGCCTGAACCTCAGAGGGGAGATTCAGAACCTATGCAGGTTGGCAGAACCACTCTGTCACCAGAGGAACGCCAGCGTCGTCAAAGACACAACCTATGTCTGTACTGTGGACAAGACGGACACTTCGTCTCCAGGTGTCCAGCAAAAAGCCAGGTCTCACCAGTAGCGAGGGATGTACTGGTGAGTCCGACCTCTGAACTGTCCCTCAGGAAACGCCCCCTCTGCCATGGTCGCCTGCTGCTACCAGGGGGCTCCCACTCCCTTGCCGTCTTCATTGACTCTGGCGCCGACGTCTCCATTATAAATGAAGAGCTGGCCCAGCAGTTGGAGATAGAAAGGGTTCCGCTGCCTCAGCCTGTCCCCGCCAACGCCCTGGACGGTCACCTGCTGGGGACCGTCACTCATCAGACTGTTCCAGTGCAGATGCTTCTCTCCGGCAACCACCACGAAACTATCACGTTTCACATCTTGGACTCTCCGCGTATCCCACTCATTTTGGGATATCCCTGGCTCCGGCGCCACAATCCCCACATAGACTGGGCGACGGGAGCCATTCTGGGCTGGAGCTCGGCCTGTCACCAAGTCTGTCTCAAGCAGGCCTCCGCTCCTCAGTCCAGGCCCTGCACCACGTTGGCTCCTGATCTGATGGGGGTCCCGCCAGAGTACCACGATTTCAGGGAGGTTTTCAGCAAGGCGAAGGCGACCTCTTTGCCTCCACACCGTCCATATGACTGTGCCATAGATCTTCTACCCGGCACCAGTCCTCCCCGAGGTCGTCTATACTCCCTGTCCGCACCAGAGAGGAAGGCCATGGAGGACTACATTAACGACTCCCTGGCGGCTGGCATCATCCGTCCGTCATCCTCCCCTGCTGGAGCGGGGTTCTTTTTTGTCGAGAAGAAGGACAAATCATTGAGGCCCTGCATCGACTACCGAGGCCTCAACGACATAACGGTGAAGAATCGGTATCCCCTCCCCCTCATCTCGTCTGCCTTTGAACTCCTGGAGGGGGCTACCATCTTCACCAAACTGGACCTCCGCAACGCCTACCACCTGGTGCGAATTCGGGAGGGCGACGAGTGGAAGACAGCATTCAACACACCTACTGGACACTATGAATACCTGGTGATGCCTTTTGGCCTCACCAACGCCCCCGCCGTCTTCCAGGCTCTGGTCAACGACGTGCTCCGGGACATGCTTAACAAGCATGTCTTCGTCTACTTGGATGATATTCTAATTTTCTCCAAGGCCAAGGAGGACCACATCCACCATGTTCAGGGGGTTCTTCAACGGCTCCTGGAAAACTCGCTGTTTGTTAAGGCAGAGAAATGCGAGTTCCATGCTCCATCAGTCTCCTTTCTTGGATACATTGTCGGCCAGGGGAGCATCCAGATGGATCCAGCCAAGGTCTCAGCCGTCGCCGCCTGGCCTGTTCCTGACTCCCGGAAGCAGCTACAAAGATTCCTGGGGTTCGCCAATTTTTACCGTCGTTTCATTCGGGGATACAGCACGGTGGCAGCCCCTCTCACAGCTCTCACCTCCTCCAAAGTCCCCTTCAGCTGGTCCTCCGCCGCCACAGATGCCTTCCAGACCCTCAAGAATCGCTTCACCTCTGCGCCTATCCTGCGTATGCCCGACCCCAAGAGACAGTTCGTGGTGGAAGTAGACGCCTCTGATGTCGGGGTGGGGGCTGTCCTGTCTCAGCGGGCTACTGATGACCAGAAGCTCCACCCCTGCGCCTTTTTCTCTCGACGCCTGACTCCCGCAGAAATGAACTATGACATTGGAAATCGGGAGCTTCTGGCGGTCAAATTGGCACTGGACGAGTGGCGTCACTGGCTGGAGGGGGCCGAACAACCATTTCTCGTATGGACGGACCACAAGAACCTAGAATACATCAGGTCAGCCAGAAGACTGAACTCCAGGCAGGCCCGCTGGTCCCTCTTTCTCACCCGATTCAATTTCACTCTCTCCTATCGCCCGGGAACCCGCAACGTTAAGCCTGACGCCCTCTCCCGCCAGTTCCTGAAGGAAGAGGAAGAGGTTTCCACAGCAGCGGACACCATCCTTCCCTCTGCTCGCCTGGCCGCCGCCATTACATGGGGGATTGAGGAGAGAGTTAGGACGGCGCTGGAGGAGCAACCAGGTCCCAGCGCCTGTCCTCCCAACCGGCTCTTCGTCCCGGCCCACCTCCGTTCTGAGGTGCTCCAGTGGGCCCACAACACGCACCTCACCTGCCATCCAGGGATCCAGAGGACCAAGGAGGTTCTTCAGCGCCGATTCTGGTGGGACTCCCTGGACCTGGACACCCAGGGGTTTGTCAAGGCCTGCCCTGTCTGCAACCGGAACAAATCCTCCCACCAGGCTCCTGCTGGTCACCTGCTCCCGCTTCCAGTTCCCCATCGTCCCTGGTCCCACATATCTCTGGACTTTGTGACCGGTCTACCACCATCTCTAGGACACACCACTATCCTTACCGTGGTAGACCGGTTTAGCAAGATGGCCCACTTCATTCCCCTGCCCAAGCTCCCTTCAGCCAAAGAGACTGCTGAACTGGTCCTCCAGCACATATTCCGGCTCCATGGTCTTCCAGTCGATGTGGTCTCTGACCGAGGGCCGCAGTTCTCCTCGGTTTTTTGGAGAGAGTTCTGCTCTCTCATCGGGGCCACGGCCAGCCTGTCATCCGGGTTTCATCCTCAATCTAACGGCCAGACGGAGCGGAAAAACCAGGAGATGGAGGTGGCTCTCCGGTGTATGGTCTCCAGTCACCCCACTTCCTGGTCGCAGCAGTTGCTCTGGGTAGAATATGCCCATAACACACTCCTCAGCTCCTCCACTGGTCTCTCCCCTTTTCAGTGTGCTTATGGATACCAGCCACCCCTATTTCCAGCCCAGGAGAGGGAGGTTTCTTGCCCCTCTGTACAGGCTTTCATCCGCCGGTGTCGCCGCACCTGGTCCCAGGCCAGATCCACTCTCCTGCGGTCGGTGGGCCGTTACACAGCCTTGGCCAATCGTCGCCGCACCTCGGCTCCTGCTTATCAAGTGGGACAGAAGGTGTGGTTGTCAACCCGGGACCTACCACTCCGGGTCGACTCGAAGAAACTGGCACCCAAGTTCATTGGCCCCTACGAAATTCAGAAGGTCATCAACCCTGCTGCAGTCCGCCTCAAGCTTCCCAGGTCCATGCGAGTACACCCCACATTCCATGTCTCAAAAATCAAGCCGGTTCTGGAGAGTCCCTTGATTCCTGCTACCCCGACTCCTCCGCCACCTCACCTTATCAATGGAGACCCAGCCTACACGGTTCGACGGCTTATCCGCTCTCGTCGCCGTGGGAGGGGCATCCAGTACCTGGTTGACTGGGAGGGATATGGTCCAGAGGAGAGGTCGTGGGTCCCCGCCAGCTACATCCTTGACCCTCAGCTCATTACTGACTTCCACCGGCAGCACCCGGACCAGCCCTCCAGGATACGCCCGTCCACTGATAACCCCCGCCTGAGCGCCTCTGGTGCCCCACCCATCCCCGGCCCTAGCGAGGTGGACCCGCCATCGTCCTCTGTGGACTCTTCATCTGAGGACGAGGCGGACCCCCTCCACCCACCCGGTTGAGGACCTCGCCGAGTCTGAGGAATATTGAGGAGGTTCCTCCTGGGGCCGCCTCTCCCTGCACTTGTGCCATCACGTCCCTTGAGGGGGGGGTTTTGTCACAATCCACTCCGGTCCCCTGCTTGCTTATTACTTATGGAGCCATTCCATTTATATCCCCTTTTGCGCTACAACATGAAGCAAAATCCTTTGTTTTATCAACCTTTTGGAAATCTGTCTTGCACATTATGACAAAACACTACACTACATGTACAGCTGTACATCCCTGTTCAGTTTGGTAGAACATATGCATGCAAAAAATTCCACAAAACTTGAAAGGCAAAAAGAAATCTGCTGGGATACAGTGGCAGGAAACAGTGCAGTATGGTGTCCAGATGCACATTATGTACAGGATATGCTGTGCAGAGAGGGCCTCTCTTGGAAGGATATAGTAAAGGAAATAAGAGAGTTAATCACTCTTGCTACAGATTTTTCTTTGCACAGTATGCTTAAATGTTTTTGTTTGATGATTTGTTTTGCCAGTAATATTTTGACGGAAACCTAATGGGTGCCTAGATAGATAGATAGATAGATAGATAGATAGATAGATAGATAGATATAGCAGAGGGATGGATACTTTAGGAGTTAGAAGGTGTGGCAGGGAGAGAAGGATGTGGAAAGTGAGAGGAAGGGGACAAGGACAGGAAGAGGTTCAGAGAGGAATGTGTTGCGTCTAGACAGACAACAGGATATGGCCATACTGACTATACTGACTGTGTCCATTTTTCCCATAGGTAGCTATGTTGGTGTAAACAAGAAAGTAATGAGAGGTTGGATCAAGATTTATAAAACTCATACTATCTCAGTAGAACAGCCTCCACTTGTTTAGTTTTCTCTTTGTGGCACTAGCAGTTGTTTCCTCTGCAAGTGGAAAGCCCTTCAATTAACTATTTGCAGTTTCCACTGGTGGATGGCACCATCCACCACTGTGCAGAGTGATTGTACACCAGAATGGGTGGTCTAAACATGCGGCAGTTGACTCAGGCAGTGAAGATGAATCATTGTGATTATATTGTTATCACTAATCAGTCCCTTTGGCAGCATGTTTGTCATGCCTCGTACCTCACGTAAATTCTCCCAGCATGTTTGTTATGACAAGCATGTTTGTCATGACAAACAAGCCCAAAAGATATGATGAAAAAATAAATAAAACTAGAAAATTTCTAAAGAAATTTTGAGTGTGCGTGACTCTGGCCCCGTCTCCCCCATGCATTATTACTGACACTGCTCAGCAAATTCAGTACTAGAAAATTCCCGCAGAAATTTTGAGACTGACGAGTGGGCTGTTGCTGGGGGTCTGTATTCAAAAAGCACACCTCAAATAGTCATTTTTAACACGTTTGTTTAGACACAGGAGCAGCTTACGCGCTAGCAATTACCATTAGCATGTTAACATTAGCTTGTTGGCATTAGTATGTTATCCTTACCATGTTAGCGCTGATGCGCTAGCAATTAACATTAGCATGTTAACATTAGCATGTTACCATTAGCATGATAACATTAGCATGTTAGCGCTGATGAGCTACTAATTAACATTAGCATTTTAGCATTATAATGTTAGCACTGATGCGCTAGCAATTAGCTTTAGCATGTTAGCATGTTAACATTAGCATGTTAACATTTGCATGTTAACACTGATGCGCTAGCAGTTAGCATTAGCATGTTAACATTAGCATGTTAATATTAGCATGTTAGCGCTGATGCGCTGGTAATTAATATTAGCATGTTAACATTAACATGTTAGCATTGGCAATTATCTTTAGCATGTTGACACTGATGCGCTAGCAGTTACCATTAGCATGTTAGCATTAACATGTTACCATTGGCATGTTAACGCTGATGCGCTGACGCGCTAGCAATTAACATTAGCATGTTAACATTAGCATGTTAGCGCTGATGTGCTAGCAATTAGAATTACCATGATAGCATTAACATGTTAACATTAGCATGTTAGCGCTGATACGCTAGCAATTAACATTAGCATGTTACCATTACCATGTTAACATTAACATGTTAGCGCTGATGCGCTACCAATTAACATTAGCATTATCAGCATTATCATGTTGGCAGTAGCAATTAACATTAGCATGTTATCATAAGCTTGTTAACAGTGATACGCTAGCAATGAACATTCGCATGTTAACATTAGCATGTTAGCGCTGATGTGCTGGTAATTAATATTAGCATTTTAACATTAGCATGTTATCATTGGCAATTAGCATTAGCCTGTTAACACAGATGCGCTGACGCGCTAGCAATTAACATTAGCATGTTACATTAGCATTTTTGCGCTGATGCGCTAGCAATTAACATTAGCATGTTAGCATTAGCATATTAACATTACCATGTTAACATTAGCATGTTAGCAATGATGCGCTAGCAATTAACATGAGCATGTTTGCATAAGCATGTTAGCAATGATGCGCTAGCAATTAACGTTAGCTAAAGTTAGCAATTAACATGTATTTAATTCTTAGTGGCTAATGTTAATTAGCATTAATTTTAGCATTGGTTGCTAATGTTAGCAAATAGCATGTCTTTACAGCTAGCGTTAATGTGTTAGCTGCTCTGCTGTCTCTGTCTGCCATTTTACACAGACAAGTTCAAATGAAGTGCCAAGAACTACTAAAATGGCTGCCACTCAGCTTCTGCCTGCTGGCCCCTCCCCCCTCTTCTCCTTCAAGCAGGCTGAGGTTGCCAAGCAACCAGGACCAACTGTAATCAGGGGAGCAGTTACTGCACCTGTTAGAATGTCACTTAGAGACTGAGAGAAAATGCTGAGACCTCCTCTCGAACAGGAAGGATTTCTGGCCAAAACCGTATTTCCAATCATTGAACTGGCTTAACCACAAGCAGGATGAGACCTTCCTGATCGTCTACATAGTCGTTTTGTGTCGATAAATGAAGAAATGTGCCCTTGGGAGCAAGAGAGAGAAACGTTACTTCTGCTTTCCTTCCTCTCCGAAGAGTCCAGTACTCAGTCCTCATGGACCCTGGAGAGACAGTCCGCCACCAGGTTGTCCTTCCCTGCCCGGTACTGCACCGCAAAGTTGTAGGGCTGCAGGGACAGGTACCACCCTGTGAGACGTGTATTGGTGTCCTTCATCTGATTGAGCCATTGCAAAGCCCGATGATCCGTCTCAAGGCAGAACTGGTGTCCCAGCAAATAGTAGCGGAGCGAGTCGATGGCCCACTTCATGGCCAGGCACTCCTTTTCCACTGTGGAATACCTTGTCTCCCGGTCCAGGAGCTTGCGGCTGAGAAAAAGCAGTGGTCGTCTTTCTCCTTTCGTCTCCTGCAGTAACACTGCTCCAAGGCCAACCCCAGAGGCATCCGTCTGCAGTATGAATGGTTTTGAAAAGTCCGGGCTGTGGAGCACTGAGTCCTTTGTGATGGCCTTCTTCAGATCCTTGAATGCTCTGTTACAGTCCTCAGTCCATCTGACCTTGTTTGGTGCGGTGGCCTTAGTGAGGTCTGTGAGAACAGCTGCCCTTTCGGAAAAGCGTGGGATGAACTTGCTGTACCATCCCACCAGGCCCACAAAGGCCCGCACCTTCTTTTTAGTGGTGGGTACCGGATACCCATGGATGGCCTCCACTTTGCCCACTTGTGGTTTCACCATGCCCTGTCCAACAACATGGCCCAGGTAGTGGACCTGCTTCTGTGCGAATGCACATTTGCGTGGGTTGATCGTCAGGCCAGCTTGCTTGATGAGGTGGAGCACTTGTTGGAGGTGATCCAAATGTTCCTCCCAGGCCTGGCTGTAGATCACCACATCGTCCAGGTACGCCGCTGCAAATGCTGGCACGTTCCTCAGAACTTGGTCCATCAGTCGCTGGAAGGTTGCCGGCGCCCCCTGGAGACCAAATTGCATCACTTTGAACTGGAACAGTCCATATGGTGTTTTGAACGCCGTCAGTTCTTTTGTCTCTGGTGCAAGGGCCAGCTGCCAGTACCCTTTGCTCTGGTCCAGAGTGGTGATAATAGTGGACTTCCCTACTCTCTCCAACAGTTCATCAATGCGTGGCATCGGGTATGACTCGAACTTCGAAACTGCATTCAGGTACCTGAAGTCAATGCAGAATCTGAGAACCATCCTTCTTTGGGACGAGCACAATGGGGCTGCACCATTCACTTGTTGACACTTCGATGATGCCAAGCTGCAACATCAGGTCGATCTCTTTCTTTAGCTTGCCGACCAACCGCTCAGGAATCCGGTAGCTCTTCCGGCGTGGCGTTGCATCCTCCTTCAGGTGGACCTTATGCCGGACCATGGTTGTGAAGCCAGGTTTCTCTTGGAAGAGTTCTGGATCCAGCAGGGCTCCTATCTCCTATCTGCTGGTCAGGCCGGAGATGGGATAAATCCAACTGTTTGGAGTCTGGGTTGTTAGTTGGAAAAGATTGCTCTCTCTCCTCCTCTTCATCAAGAACACTAATGAGGAGGTGGTTCTGGACAGGCTGCTGGAACTCCTTCAGCAGGTTCACATGGAAATGCTGGTGTTTCTTCCCCTTATCAGGCATGAATAGCTCATAGGTAACCCTACCCAGGCGCCTTGTGATCTGGTAGGGCCCTTGCCATCTTGCCAACAGCTTACTGTCACTTGTAGGTAGCAACAGCAACACCTCCTGCCCGGGCTCAAAAGACCTGTCTCTGGCCTTCTTATCGTACCAGGTCTTCTGGTTGGCCTGTGCAGTTTTCATATGCTCCTGTGCCAGAGCAGTCATTTGTTCAAGTCTCTGCCTCATCTTGACCACATAGGACACAACATTCTCCCCTTGTGCACCTGGATCCTCCCAGTGCTCCTTCAGGAGGTCCAGCGGCCCCCTCACCTGGCGACCGTAGAGCAGCTCGAAGGGTGAGAATCCAGTTGAGGCCTGTGGCACCTCACGGTACGCAAACAGTAGGTAAGGTAGCCATTGGTCCCAACCGGAGCCTGTGTGGGACACAAACTTTCGCAGCATGTTCTTGAGAGTTTGGTTGAACCTTTCAACCAGACCGTCCGTCTGGGGGTGGTATGGAGTGGTCTTAATACCCCTGACCCCTAACAGCTGATAAACCTGCTGTAGTAGCTTGGAGAGGAAATTTGTGCCACAGTCTGTAAGGATCTCTCTAGGTATGCCTACCCTTGAAAACAGCTGAAACAGGCAATTTGCAACCTGTCTGGCCTTCACTGATCTGAGGGGAAAAACTTCTGGATATCGGGTGGCATAATCACAGATTACCAAGATGTACCGATTGCCAGAGGAACTTCTCTCCAGCGGCCCCACAATATCCATGCCTATCCTGTCAAATGGTGTGTCAATAATGGGTAATGGCTGAAGCTGGGCACGTGCTACTCCCCTTGGTGACGTTAGCTGACAGGTTTCACATGAGTCACAGAAGGATTTCACTTGGGTGTATATGCCTGGCCAAACAAACCTACTGGCAATTCTGTTCAAGGTCTTCTGAAATCCTAAATGGCCTGCCCATGGGATAGAGTGACCTAGCTCCATAACCTTGTGTCTGAAGTTATGTGGCAATGCTAAGGCGTCTACCTAACCCTGCCGCTGGTACAGAATGCCGTTTTTGATCACATAGGTGACCTCAGCTATACAGTCAGTCTTGCCCTGTTTCACACCCTCAACCTCTGAGACCTTCTGAAACCACGGTTTCAGTGTTTGATCAGCCTTCTGTAGTGCCGCTATGTCCAAAGGAACGTGAAAGTCTAATGGCTGTGCAGGCTTCACTGTTTCCGAGCCCGTCGTTACACCCGGAAATGCCAATATCTTTCTAACTTTACCGAAGTGCAGTGGCCAATAAGGCACCTTTCCCTATCTCGTAATTACAAGATCAGGTGTCTAATTTATTTTTTTTTCAAGTGAATGCAATACGCTTCTGTACTTCTTCTTCTTCGCTCACATAAAAAACTACAGGTGCACCGGCACTAATAGTCCCCGGTAATTCACTTCAGTTGTGGAGTTTTTTATTTGCAGCGCTGTTTCTTTTATTTGCAGTGGCATTTCTTTCTTTTATTTGCAGCGCTGTTTCTTTTTGCTTGCAGCGCTGTTTCTTTTTGTTCGCAGCGTTTCTTTTATTTGCAGCGCTGTTTCTTTTTGTTTGCAGCGTTTCTTTTATTTGCAGCATTGAGGGTTCCCGGCCACCATAGTTTTGTGTATGTGCGACAAAAACTCTGGGAGGAGTAGCGAGCCAAAAAAGGGCGGAAGAATAATAATAAGCGCGGTGGATAACATATAGTGTGCGCCTTGCACGCACACTCAATGAAACTAAAACAGAAGAGAGACATGTGTGAAGCTCTCACTGTGGTTTAAGTGTTTCCTGTTTACCATGGCAAAAGAAGGCACAAAGTGTGACTGGGCTGACGTAAACAAGAAATCTTGAGCATGTGGTTCATCTGTGGGAGAATTTACGTGAGGTACGAGACGAGAGTATGTGAGACAGAACATTGTGTTCAGTGAGATATGAAATATGGTTTTACCTGAACACTTGGCCTGGTACATTCTGTGTTAAGGACTTTGTACATAATGACAATAACGTACAATACATGCAGTGAACATCTATATGCATTTCTCTTCAATGGGGAGTTTTTTCATCATTTTGGGGTCAGGACAGAAGCTTGAACACAGTCAGAGTGACCTGAGTGCAGGGTTTGACCATGGCTTGTAGGAAGGAACAGCCACTACATGATAGCACCAGGGACAAGAACTGCTGGGTTTCAGTAAGGGACCCAGACCTGATCCTTGTGGAACCCTTGTTCATCTGATGGCTCACTGTGTTGAACACAGCAAACAAGTGCAGCATATTGAGGCCAGAAGAAAGGAAGTTCATTCTAACAGTGAAACTCCTGTGTCACTGCATGTTGTTCAGAGGGGGCACACTGGTGGGTGTCTTGGTTGTTGTTCTGTAATTCTAGCAACTTTTAAAATATTCTCATGGCCTCCTCACCTTTTGTATGCATGGTTCAAAATCTAAGAGAACACTGGTTCAGGTTTTAGATTTGCACACCCTTGTTCCTCTGACAACATCCTAAAATATCCAGGCTTGTGTCAAATCACCTATAATCAAATCAAGCTAGGTGAATGCAGAAAACACAGGGCTACAGTTTTAGTAAACTGTGTGGTTCACTGGAATCAACTAAATGAAGCTACAACAAACCCACGGGCAGGTTTTCTGTCTGAGCCTCCTCTCACACTATCCATATATACTATATACTCTGATATACGTTTTTGCATGTACTATATAATACTGAACACACTGTGTGTACACTCAGCACAGCTACCCTGAGCAACATTTGCTCACGTTTGCTTACTGTGGTCTCCATAGTAATGTATCTGACTACTACCACAACCTCAACCCAACTTTAACTGAGAGTTATTTTAGTTGCTTTTTCAGTAACAGTAACAGTAAGTAACAGTGTCTTAGCAAGATATAGTGAAGCTTTTGATAATACAGTATAGTTGGGCAGAAACCTCAGGAAGAGCCACAGAGGAGGGATCCCTCTCCCACGACGGACAGACGTGCAATAGATGTCACGTGTACAGGACAAATCAACACAAACATATTGTACAATTACAATGACTGACAAAATGACAATGAATCACAATGAATGATAAAATAACCACAGTAGCAAATATGGTAGCAATAATGACAATAATGATGCGCCTTGCACGCACACTCAATGAAACTAAAACAGAAGAGAGACATGTGTGAAGCTCTCACTGTGGTTTAAGTGTTTCCTGTTTACCATGGCAAAAGAAGGCACAAAGTGTGACTGGGCTGACGTAAACAAGAAATCTTGAGCATGTGGTTCATCTGTGTCAACAGTGTCTTAGCAAGATATAGTGAAGCTTTTGATAATACAGTATAGTTGGGCAGAACAGCTATCTAGCAGCCAAACAGAAGTCTTTGGTTTGTACAGGAGCTCTCGTGTGAATGTGAAGTAGGGTGGTACAGAAAAAGAGCTCAGAAATCCTTCTAGTTAAATAGTTAAAATGTTTCCTGGACAGCACTGGGTGCTGTTGAGCTGTCAATACACTGCAGACATGTGATATACACTAAAAGGCATTCCTTGTCCTCTGATAGGCTACTGTCCTGCTGTGATGTCATGAGTACTTGCTTATAAAAAGGGTGATGGGCTCAGCTGCTTTAAAAAGGCAAGTGTGGCTGAGAGTGCGTTTGAGCGTGAGCGTGTCCTGGAAAGAGACAGCAAGGCAGAGTGTGTCTGTGTGTGTTGTGTGTGTGTGCCACACACACAACCAGACGTTCAGAATTCAGAGGAAGGGGAAGAGGCACCCAAGACTTGCTGACAAACACATTATAATGATACATTGTGTTGTGGATGTGAAAGCGTCTGGATTATCAAATCACCGGATTGTGAAGCAGAGCAGAGTCTGGAGGTAGGAAAACAAACTGCAAATTTTAATGTATGCATATTTCTTCATGCATACACTGTGTTCTGGTGGGTGCATGCACTGTATATATATTTATACATGATACTATTCACACATTTTAGAATTATTAAAGCATTAAAAGTATTTCACTTATTTTAACAATGTGTTAATCTTAAAAAACAGTCCATGACGAATAAGGATAAACCTGACGTCTTGGTAGCATATGATCAGAGATTTTGTAAATGTGTTTACTGCATATGGATTTCAAACTCTGAAATATTTAAAAAGCATCACTCTTCTCTCAGCCTCTACAGGATTATAATCTCTAATCGAACCTAATTTGCAGACATAAATCAGATTGTTTCAGGTGTTTCTCAAATTCATTGAATCCAAACTAGCTTTCATCTTTAGAGTATATGGTTTATTTTATCAGGGCAAATAAAATGTTTTATGACTCACTTGTTATTAGAACAGTAACATTCTGCTCACAAAGTACGCAAAGACCTCCCTATCCACCTCATGGTTTGGTCTACTGTCCTTTAGTTTATTCTACTAAGCTGGGTGTTCTGTGTGCATGTGTATTTGTGTGTTTGCACATGCACTTTTGCCTGTTTGTGCATGTACTATTGTGGACATTTTTGTGTGTTTGAGTACTCGTATAATTACCACCACTAAGTTATCTTTGTCTAAATATTGTTACATCTAAGTCAATAAATCTCTTATAAATCAGCTTTCTGTGTGTGTGTTCATCTGTGTGAACAACTCATGCTGGAAGAAGAGCAGAATGACCAGAACTCCTTCCACAAGTTATTAGTTCAGGTAGCCACCTAGATTATTGATCTGATCGGAGGAGGGAGTGAACTGTCACAAGACACTATCAAAGGGTCGTCAGTGTGAAAGGGTTGCAGGGTCAAGCTTCATGAAGAAAGCAACATGTTACAAACATGAATAAAAGATTAAACCTTTCCTTTCCTCATTCCCCAGAGTTTCTGTGCTCTGTCGTCCAGCAGGTTCTCATGGATCGTGGCTGCTGCTGTGGTCCTGCATGATGTTCACTACATATATTATTAATGTCATTATTGCTACCATATTTGCTACTGTGGTCATTTTATCATTCATTGTGATTCATTGTCATTTTGTCAGTCATTGTAATTGTACAATATGTTTGTGTTGATTTGTCCTGTACACGTGACATCTATTGCACGTCTGTCCGTCGTGGGAGAGGGATCCCTCCTCTGTGGCTCTTCCTGAGGTTTCTTCCACCTTTTTTCCCTGTTAAAGGTTTTTTGTGGGCAAGTTTTTCCTCACTCGAACCGAGGGTCTAAGGACAGAGGGTGTCACTCCCTGTACAGATTGTAAAGCCCTCTGAGGCAAATGTGTTTTGTGAATTTGGACTATACAAATAAAATTGATTTGATTTGATTTGATTTGATACTGGACAGCGTTTGCTGCAATCCTAGTCTGTCAGGAGCAGACTAAGCTGTGTTTCATTCATTACAAATGAAACAGCCGTCTAAGCATCAGTAATAAACGATTGATTTTTAAAATGAGTCTGCAGTTAACTTTACAGCAGATCCATAATCCACACTCCAGCACCTCTGTTCTCTAAATATATATTTGTTGAATTGGAGACATTTTAGGCAATAGTATGACTGACAGGATACTAACACTTCTAATAATTATGCACTGTATGACTGTGACCACACTGTAAACCTTTGTTTATGTAGGGTGGCAGTTTATTCCACCTGTTAGATGATTGATGATGGAATTTTTTTTTTTTTAAATCATCCTGGTCCACCCTGGCATTTTGAAATGCATCCCAATATTCAACACTTTGCTCAGAGACCATGAGAGGACTGGACATGAATCAATGCGTCTCTCTTTACAGCTGGCATTAACACAAGTTTAAGTGTTTGGATTATGTTGGAGGAATGCCAACACACATATTAATCTAACTATGTATACACACAGAAGACCACTTAACTAAACAACCTGGGAGAAGTCAGCGGTGCATTGAAAAACATGAACTGTACATGCTTTTTCCTTGTAACTGTAAGAGCAAAACAAAAGTTAATAGGTAGCAACAGGTAGAATGCAAAACATTCTAAAGCTTTGCTTGCTTTGCAGTACTCACAGTATCATCCCTCAACTGGAATGGTCAGTATAATAGTGAAAGATCACCAGATGTCTGCTGTCAGCTGGACATTGCTGTAAAAAAGCCTTGATGCTCATCTAACCCACCTTCCATGTACGTAGGCGTGTGCTCATTTCAGGTCTTGCCAGGCACCTTTTTGCATGTCCTCATCTCTTTCTTAAAAAAGCACAATAATGCCCCAAAAATACATTTAAAATAATGTGTTCACTGTAAATTGGCTGAAAAATAGAGGCAGATGGTGAGCTGGTATGGACATGAGAAACATACATGCTATTACATCATAGCAGGACACAGTGCACAATGCTGACTGCTGAACTTGATGAACCCATGATAATACTAAGATAACACAAAGGCAGATAACTTTCTGTGTGAAAGAGCACATATGTTAATCTCTATAGGAAAGGCAGGCAGGGTCATGAGTTGACCTATGACCTATTTTCATGCAAAAGTACTGCTCCAATTTAGATGCAATTTGTTGTGTTTGACAGTAAGACACCTCCTTCTACTAATGGTGTTCTGTCTGATCATGTAAAGCCAGTTCAGGTATCTTACAGCCTGAAATGGACCCCACTCTTAACCTGTTATGAAAAAATCTGTGTTGTTTTGTGTATTTGGACTATAGATCATGGAAGTGAGCTCTGTCTCAGCACTGGCTAATCAGTCAGAGCACAGGAACTCGTCTGTTTTGCCAGGGAGATCTTCAGAGTACAGCGATGCAGAGCTCGTGCTGTTGGGTGTTGCGATGGCTATTCTGATTATGGCTGTAGTCTTTGGTAAGTCACAAAATATTTAATCATTTCAATTAGTTGGTGGTTTGTTGGATACATTTATTGGAGGATCGAAACTGAAGTATTATTTTTGCAACTTTTAAATGTCTCTTTTAGTTACACTACTCTTTTTTCCGTCCAGGTAACGTGCTGGTGATTACAGCCATCCTGCGGTTTCAGCGGCTCCAGACTGTCACCAACCTCTTCATTGCTTCGCTGGCTATTGCTGACCTCATCATGGGTTTGGTTGTGGTTCCCTTTGGCTCCAGTTACATCCTGCTGGAATCCTGGCAGTTTGGAAATTTCATGTGTGAATTTTGGACAGCGGCTGATGTGCTATGTGTGACGGCCAGTATTGAAACCCTGTGTGTGATTGCTCTGGACCGTTACCTTGCCATCACCTCGCCATTGCGCTACCCAACGCTACTCACTAGGTATGACCAAACATTTTGATCTTGAAGTAGAATAATTATTTATATAATATGATAATTATGAAATTGCATATGTTGGGCTTTGGTTTCACATTTTATGGTTAAAGTGGGGGCTGTGTCACTCCCTCGACACAACAGATAGGTACATAATGCAGAAGCCTCTACAGAGTTAGATAAGAATGTTGGACCACATATATCCTTGTCTGTAAGCTAATGACCATCTATGGACATACAGTAGTTGTGTTACTGTCCTGAGAGCATACAGACGAGCCAGAGGACAGCTTCTTCAGAACTGAGGGAACATCATGTCATGACAAGGATATGGGTAAATCCTCCATTGTCCATGGCCAAGCTTCAATAAACCTTTCACCCAAATCATCTTGGACTCCTGTGAACTTTCTCTGCACTGACTGAACTGACTCAATAAAAGTCTCCACAGCATTAGGCAAGGGATTGTATCATGGTGATTCCTTGGTGCCACCACTACCTACAGTGCCTTAAAAAGTATTCAGACCCTTTGAACTTTTTCACATTTTGCCACCTCACAACCACAAACTTAAATGCTTTTTTTAATTGAGATTTTATGTGATCGATCAACACAAAGTAGCACATAATTGTGAAGTGGAACAGAAATGATACATAGCTTTCAAAATTTCATTTTTCCAAAAATGTGGTGTGCATTTGTATTCGCCCCCCCCTGCATCAATACTTTGTAGAGCCACCTTTCGCTGCAATTACAGCTGCAAGTCTTTTGGGGTATGGCTCTACCAGCTTTGCACACCTAGACACTGAAATTTTTGCCCATTCTTATTTGCAAAATAGCTCAAGCTCAGCCAGATTGGATGGAGAGCGTTTGTGAACAGCAATTTTCAAGTCCTGCCACAGATGCTCAATGGGATTATGTGCTACTTTTTGTTGGTCTATCGTATAAAATCTCAACTAAATACATTCAAGTTTGTGATTGTGATTGTGAAGTTCAAGGGGTATGAATACTCTTTCAAGGCACTGTACATGTTTAAACTTTACAGCATGTTGTACATCTAGCCACACCCCAAACAATAATGTCCCAGTAGGTGTTTCCCATCTAATGTCAAAGACAAAACAAAAGCATAGGAGCAACAGTGCAGCATAACTTTCCACTTTATTACTCAGCATGGTCTTCTTATGGAGATTTGGTCCTCTAAAATGTGTGTAAAGTGTTTTTTTTTTTAGGGAACCTTTCTGATAGAAGCTCATCTCTATCAAACATACAACTTAAAGAGAAACTGCACAGATTTTACACAAATCAAATCAATCAAAATCAGGTCTTGAGTACTGCATATGTGAGACAGTTGTTTCAAGTTGTTGAGGTGTCAGAGGGAGCAGAGCAAAATCTGATAAATTTCCTTGAGTGACGTAACTTGAGGCAACAAGGGCGGAAAACTACAATTTTGAAAATGAAAAAAAGTCTGGATTTTGAAACTACAGAGAAATGACTGTTGCATTGTGAGTAATGTAATCAGAAAGTTTTGTCACAAAAGAAGAATGCATGGAACAAAAGATGATTTTAACCTCACATTTTCTTTATGCATGTACTTTCTCTTTGCTGCTGTCCAGGGGCCGGGCCTTTGCAGTGGTCCTCGGGGTTTGGGCAGTGGCTTCCCTCATCTCCTTCCTGCCCATCCATCTGAAGTTGTGGGTGTCAAGTGATAAGAAAGCTCTCCAGTGTTTAGCCAATGAACACTGCTGTGATTTCAACACCAATGCAGCGTACGCAGTGTCTTCCTCCATTGTGTCGTTTTACCTGCCACTGGTAGTGATGATTTTCCTGTACTCCCGGGTCTTCCAAGAGGCTCAGAAACAGCTGGAGAAAATCAGAGGGAGGGAGAGACACTTTTATAACTTGCATTACACTGCAGAGCTGAATTATCCAAATGATAGTCCTGCAATGAATAAACTCAGGACAGGAACTGAGGTGGGAGAACAAGCTGTGGGGGACAGACTAAACATACAGAAAATGGGAGTTATAGACACAGGAAAACACTCTGCTACAAAGCGTCTTAAGTTCTGTCTTAAGGAGCACAAGGCTGTGAAAACTCTGGGGATCATCATGGGAACCTTCACATTATGTTGGCTACCCTTCTTCATCCTCAACATCCTCATGACCTTCCTCAACTTGGGTGACATTAAACTGCTTTTCAGACTCCTTAACTGGCTTGGATACTCCAACTCAGCCTTCAACCCACTCATCTACTGCCGCAGCCCTGACTTCAGGCACGCTTTTCAGGAGATTCTTTGTTTGAGGGCTAAAGGTGGCAGTTGGGGAGAAAGAAGAGGATGGGGTTGGTGCAGGGAGAGAGTTTGTTGCTCCGAACCCCCTGGCAAGACAAATGGGAGCTCAGACCTGAATGGTGTTAGGAGGCTTAATGTTCAGCAAAGGTTAGGGTGGAAGGGCAGTTTTGAGAGCTCTATTCAAGACAGCTCACTGACTCTGGCTCCTTCAACTTCTTGCTGTGAACAGGTTTTAGAAGTAGCTCCTGGTTCTCTGACAAACTGACAGGCAAACACTTCTGATAATGGGAGCTGTAAGGAAAATCTGGCTTCTGTTGCACAACCAATTACTGTGGACTTTACATTGTGTGTAATATGTGTGCATAACCAGAAACATTCAGTTTGATTAAGCTCAAAATGTTAGTTTTGGTTTGGAATGACTCAACCTTTTGGTCTTTTTGATTTTAATATTGGTCTTTAATAGTACGTTATGTGTGTTTTGGTCAGTGTTACTGAAGTTTTACTTGTGATAACTCTTACTCTTTGCTACTGTAGTCAACTGTAAATCACAAAGGCAGACCTCACATCAACAATACAATGTGCAAAACACACATCCTGAAAAAAATTATAACCAGACAACAAACACAGAAAAAGCATTAGCAAACACCAAACACGAGCTTCACCAAACTGCTGTAAGATGGATAACTGTATATGTTATCCGATAACATATACATGATATCAGTAGATTGTAATGGATAAATAGGAGTGAATTATAAGAGGATTCTGCTGTTTCTGTTGATGTTACATGTTTCACAGTGAACAGGTGAAAACCTTTTCACTTATTCACTGTGATGTAATGACTAAATGATGAAAAATATTGCATTCCAAAATGTTTCTTCAAAAAGTGGCTGTTGTTGATAAAAATAAAAAATAAAGTAATAAAATAAGAAGATAGGTAGGAAGGTTAGGAAGAGGCAGGTCATGCACTCCATGCACCCTCATGACTGCAGTTCACATGACATAATGCAGAGATATATTACACCAACTGCTTACCACCAGTAGAAGATTCAGATTTAATGAATTTACTAAAATCACATTTGATTTGATTGACAGTGACAGTAACAACCCACCACCTGTCAACAGATTCTGATTGTACTGGTGTGTGTGTAGCCACACAGTATAAACAGCGAGAAGCTCTGCATGTAAAATAACCAAAAAGTAGATAGATAAAAAACAATGTGTTGTTGTGTTGTGGGAGCCGATCACTCAAGAAGCTGAAAAAAACGTTTTTATGGCTCATGGCTTTTAGATATTTAAATAAAAGGAGTATTCTTTCAATATACAGCCACAAGGCAAGAAGCACAAGTAGAAATTTAGAACCATATCTGTGCTAATTATTCATCCAGATAAAAGCTCCATGAAATAGAGATTTTAAAAAAACATTTTGTTTATCCTGTAGCTAGAAGTCTTATTTACAATGATAAGATCATCAACATTGCGCCTGGTTTTTATTCCTTCCTGATAAACCTCATAGCTGGTCCAAAATCATTTTCTGGTGTATATTTGTATATCAGATAAACATCTAAGACTCAAACTTGTGACTATCATGCGGTCGCTTTCGTTCATCATGTATTACCTCAAACTATTTTCCCTCTCTATCTCTCTATCCAAACATCAGCATCTACCCGCTCATTCCTTTCATCCAGCCTGCTTTAGCTCTGTTATAGTGAACATCTACATGACAGAACTTCATTATCATTTTCATCCACAGTGTACACACTGTAAAAACAGATTACAGCTCAGATTACACAGAAGTTACAGTTTTCTTTTTTTACATTAATCACAAACTTGGTTGAAGGGAAAGTGTGTTATATTTTTTATTTGCTAATCCAGAGAGATAATGATAAAGTATCCCACCTACAGTTAAAATAATCTCTGCAGCCCTGCTTTCATATGTATTGAGAATTATGTAATTTGTAATAAAAATGACACCTTAACAGGGGTCAATAAGTGGCAACTGTGTACTGTAAATGTGATCTGCACATGTGTGTTTATCTGTATGTGTGTTTTGTGTATTTGTATTTCTGATGTGATATTAATGATTTGTACTTTTTAAAGCTTGAAACATGCCATTGAATATAATTTACTGTAATGTCTTGGATAAACTAAATGTTTTGGTATTTTTATTTCAGATTCTAGTTCTCCAGAAAGAACAAATGTGTTGTTCTAATACGTGTTTTGTATCATTTGTTCTTCCATGTGGACATTGGATCACAGAGCTTGAGCAGCACTGAAACACATGAGTCTACACTTATGTTATAGTCGTGTGTCCGTCATGAGATACTGAGACAAATCTGAAACTTCCTTTGTCAAAACTCAAGGTTAACTGTGATAAATGTAGCTTTTGACCAGAGGAACAGATTCTCTTTTCTACCTCCATCAGACTCACATGAATGTCATCTCATTTCTGTAAACATTATTGAGCTGTTGTATATTTTTGTGAGGGGGGGGGTGTCTGATCTTAATCTGTCAGAAAGATACTGTTAACATAACAGCAGACAAATGATGATACAATCCATCTACTAAAATAACATTCAGCCAAACAAACATGATCACTTAGCTGACTGTGTGATTGGTTGTAAATAAAATTAGACTTTTTCTTCAGTTATTAAATAAGTGTTTTTTGGTTCAATTGACAGACTTCCTTCTTTTAAAAAAAGCAGTGCAGAGGCATTTTTATTAGACTAGATGCTAATTTAATCCTTCCTGTAAACAGTGCCAAGTACAGCAGTGAAAAGTTTTCACCTTAGCACTGGCACTCACTACCAATCCATAACGGCATTAATGATCTGTTCGAGTGGCCAGCTGAACTACAAACTGGCAGAAAATGAGCTGCATGCTGTTGACCGAGCCGAGCAGTCATCAAAAAGATCTAATTTTTAAAGAAAATACAAGAAACGTCCATAACTGTGATGGTTTTGCCAAACTTTGCCTCAAAGGATTCTTTGTCGACATGTTGAAATGTGATTCTGCAACCTTTTTAACCAACCCATGAGACAGAGACGTTTTGTGCTTATTCAGTCAACCAAGTTGGTCATGAGGACTCGGCTTGCCTGTTTGCATTATAGTTAAAGTGTGTGTGTGTGTGTGTGTGTGTGTGTGTGTGTGTGCGTGTGTGTGTGTGTGTGTGTGTGTGTGTTTGTGTGTGTGGGAGACGTACAGTGACAGGTGCAGGTGGTCACAGCAGCAACAGTATCAGCTGCTGCAGAGGAAATATAATCGGCTATACTGCCTCAATACACACACACACATACACACACACTTTACAGCTTTACAGTTTGACATGAGAACACAGTGTATGTATAGGTATATGTATGTGTGTGTGTGTGTGTGTGTGTGTGTCTGTGTATGCGTGTTTCCATGGAACAAGTGTCCAATTTAGGTATGTTAAGGTTAATGTATTTAACATGCATGCCTTCTTGTTGTGCCCTGTTCATTAGTAGTATCTATTAGTGTCTTGGCTTGGTTCCTGGCTTCTTTTTTCACTTGTGTTTGTTTTTAGGATTAAAACCTGCAATCTGATCTGATCTGTGTCGTGGACTGTGTCTTCTGTTCATGTAACACCAACTGGTTTTACTGACCTGACACATGATGAGTTAAACTTCAACATCACTGCAGTACAGTAAGATGGGAACATCAAGCACTGATAGAGAACCAACTTTTCTGTTACATTAAAAATCTGTGCAGGACACAAACAGCTCAGACTGCTCTGACTTCAGCTTTGGAGAGGATGTTCCCCTGTGTGATTCCATTACATAAAATAGTTTATTGTTAGTTCTCAGTGTTTAGTTTGAGGGACCATTTCCACTGAAAAGAGGTTATAAAACCTTTAACTAAATCTGAGTTACCATGTGCTTCCTGTTTCTATACTGTTTACTGTAGTCTCTATCCCCCTAACCTTCAGCCTAATTTGAGTTGATATGCACTAATTTCTATTAAACCAATTGAAAGAGATATAGTTTTAAATGTTTTGCATCCTCACCCTCACCCTGTGTGTATCTGCTCTCATGTCCCTGTCAAACATTCATCGGGGTGTGTCTGGGCGTTTTATCCTGTTGTTATGAGGTGTTAACTGGCTTTATAAACAACTGACAATCACATATATCCTGCATTATCACTCCACAAACCACAAAGGCCTAAGCATTTGTGGACACAAACACATGCAAGAGTACACACATGCATGCACACACTCCTGTTGACAAGCTGATGCACTTTAATCCCTGCAGATCAAAACAGATCCTCTGAGCTGCCCAAGGCACAGAGCTGGAGGCATCTATCTATCTATACATGCATATGCACATGTGTACATGTATGTATGCTGATGTAATATGTGCAAACACACATATGCAAGCACATATTAGCACACACATGCACACACTAGCTATGCAGAACATACATACACAGATACACAATGTCCTGAATGTGCGTGTGTGTTACAGGGACAAAGATGTGCCAAGTGTATCTTATGATCACAGAGAGTTTATAGATGGTGAGCTTGTGTTGCTGCCTGAACTGAAGCCGACCCAACATCTCCTGCCAAAAAGCAAGAAAGGCAGTGAGAACAGACAGATCTCTCTGTGTGTTTGTCCGTCTGCTGGTGTGTCACACACGTACAAACACCACATCTATCCAAAAGAGGTGTGAAGCCCAAAAGTTGCGCTGTGTCATACATCTAAAGGTGACGATGATGTAAAGCTTTGCACCATCTGAACACAGCAATGCTTCTTCTCAAATATCTACAACCTGCAGTATGTCTAGCTGCAGCACATGCATGTTCTAATATTTAATTTTTCTTCAGGGTCATTTTCCACTTTTCAGTCACAATGATGCAGAAAGAGGCAAACAGACAGGCCAAAAATATTTTTGAGAAGAAGTTTGAGCTCATGTGACTATCAAACACAGTACAGAGTTTCATGAACACTATATATAGCAGTATAAACATTTTTATAGAGGCTATCCTCCTTTTTAAAGAATGTATGCACTCCAGCCTGCATGTGTGCGTGTGTGTCGTGTAAGTGGGCGACGTCTCTTCCACAGTTGACTGCTGTTTGCACAGAGACATTACATAATGTTTGTCTGCCCTTGGGTGCTCAGGTGGAGGCACCTGAGAGTCACTCAAAGCAAGTGTTCTCCCTGAACTGAGGCGATAAACTGTGAGAGAGGGAGGGGAAGCAGACAGATTCAGAAACAGTGAACAAATAAAAGCCCAATGAACTTCGTCAAATCTAATTTATTTACAGTTTTGCCTCTCATAAATGTGTTTTTATCAGAGTGCTACAGGGTTTCATAACTTCCCACGCACTAAAAATTAATAGTTACAATAATTATCACCATGTTCAACAAAGACTTGGTAGTTAAAGCAACATTATGTAACTTTTCCACCATAAAATAACAGATTTTAAATCTTGATCTTGAATCTTTGATGCTACACTGACTTGTAATAGGGTAAATGGTGCCTCTTTCCCACTGCGCCCTGTTCTTGTACTATGTAACTTTGTACTCCTGCAAGAAGAGCTAGCAATTTATGCCAATAAGTCAGACATCATCATATGTTTTATTTTTATGAAGAAAATATTTTCTGGTTTTCCTTCTGATGTCCTCCGACCACTGCAACTCTAGTACTGTAAGCTAATGTTCTCATTTTGATCTCAGTTTGTTAGGTTAAGTCAAACAACTTTGAAATTTGACTTATACATACTGTATTCATACAGCTTTGTCATCGTAGGCGATTAATTTAATGCCACCATGGGCCGTGCTTTCCACAATTGGTTGTATATCCTGAGCCTACATCTCATACTGCTAACACTGGTGCAGTAAAATTTTGCACGAGTTACCATGTGCTTCCTGTTTCTATACTGTGTAGTCTCTATCCCCCTAACCTTCAGCCTTATTTGAGTTGATATGCACTAATTTCTATTAAACTAATTGAAAGAGATATAGTTTTAAATGTTTTGCATCCTCACCCATTGAAAGAGATATAGTTTTAAATGTTTTGCATCCTCACCCTCACCCTGTGTGTATCTGCTCTCATGTCCCTGTCAAACATTCATTGGGGTGTGTCTGGGCGTTTTATCCTGTTGTTATGAGGTGTTAACTGGCTTTATAAACAACTGACAATCACATATATCCTGCATTATCACTCAACCACAAAGGCCCAAGCATTTGTGGACACACACACATGCAGGAGTACACACATGCATGCACACACTCCTGTTGACAAGCTGATGCACTTTAATCCCTGCAGATCAAAACAGATCCTCTGAGCTGCCCAAGGCACAGAGCTGGAAGCATGCCTTCTATATACACACACACACACACACACACACACACACACACATGCACACACTATCTATCTATCTATCTATCTATCTATCTATCTATCTATCTATCTATCTATCTTTGTATCTATCTATCTATCTATCTATCTATCTATCTATCTATCTATCTTTGTATCTATGTATCTATCTATCTATCTATCTATCTATCTATCTATCTATCTATCTATCTATCTATCTATCTATCTATCTATACATGCATATGCACATGCAACTGACAGTCACATATATCCTGCATTATCACTCAACCACAATATATTTTCAGGTGTGTGGTTGCCGATTCCTCACCACTTTCAATGTCAACGCTCCCTGGAAGTCTGCAGGACCCTGACTGGAGTGGCACATCCCCGACCCACCAATGGGAGGAAGCCAATCTGATAAGAGCAACCTTATTTAAACTTGAACCACCGTAAGTTGACAGCTAACGCTAACACTGATGTTAGCTACCAGTTTTTCTTTGTTGAACTTGACATGACATGAGCTGCTTGACTTTCTGCTATAATGGTTACTACTCTGTGACATTTTAACCCATACTGTGGAGTCAAGTTTCAAAGTGGCCCATCTTGGCCAACCCTGTTTACAGTTTTTCTCCATTGGTTTGGCTCATTTCTTGAAACTGAGATGACATTCTCATAACAACATGGACAAATCCCCAAACTATCTTGCAGTTTCTCACAACAGAATGGCATTTATCATTGCTTTCATCACATTTCCAAATGCTTTGTACATGTGTCAAGCCTTTAGTACATCCTTGCAAATAGCTATGTACAAGTATCCTACAGTTAACACAATCAGCCAACATTTAGTACATTTTTCAAATGAATGTATCTTGCTGATCTATCCCAATTGGTTGGTTTTCAGTGTCATGGTTATTGTCCTCAAAACATGTCAGCACATTTTCATCGTATAAGTCATCATATGCAGAATAGTCTGCTCAATTGTCAAAATGGTGTTAGGAAACTGGAATAGAATACAGTACATATTTTGGAAGATGTTATAGTAAATTTAGGATAATCAGGTTAGGTGAAATAAGTTTTTGACTAACGAAGGAGGCGTGTATAACCATGTGCGCGGCCATCTCAGAAAATGGTGTGGCCACCCACAATGCAAGTTTGGGCCCATACAACACAGATAAACTCCTCCGTTTCCTGGATCAACTGTATCTTGATCTGGTCCCAGAAAATGAGAGGGGTCTCGAAGGGCCCCACCTACCCCAGTTTGTAATTATATGGGACAACGTTAGTTTCCACCGGGGTCCACGCATCCGGGGATGGTTCAACATGCATCCAAGAATGCACAATGTGTTCTTGCCACCATACTCTCCATTCCTCAATCCTATCGAGGAGTTTTTCTCTGCTTGGAGATGGAGAGTGTATGAACACCATGCGGAAAACCAGAGGGCTCTCATGACTGCAATGGACGCTGCCTGTGAGGACATAACAGGGGATCAGTGTAGAGGATGGCTCAGGCATGCACGACGCTTCTTCCCGCGCTGTATCTCAAGAGACAACATCAGATGCGATGTGGATGAGAATCTGTGGCCGAACAGAGCACAGAGAATGGATGGCCAGGAAGATGAGGATGGTGACCAGGAGAGAGAGGGGAGTGACCGTGACTAAACAAAATGTCTTCATTTGTGACTCTTTGTATTTACAGTGCTGATTTGTTGATTTTTTTCTTTTTTGTGGGTTTTTGTATTTTGTGTACACAGTATATTTTCCTTTTTTACGGTTCCCTACCTACTGTAATGTGTACAATTTACGTTAGTTGAGAATAAAAATGAAAATTCCTCGGCAGAATGAGTGCAGTGTGTGTGTGTGGTGTGAAAATGTTATGCCTATAGTTAGAAATATGCCATGACAAAGCGTCTAAGCATTTTGACTTGCAGTACTTACACAATACCAAAGGGACAATGCATTTTGGAGGCACTGACTAGTTATATGAGAAGGGAATGTAGTTTTGACTGAAGGGTAAACTGTTTTGGGAGCTGTACAAACATTGCCAGGTGATCCATGTAGTTGTGCAGTACCATCCAAGTTATTTTGACAGAAGTACTGAATGAATCAAAATGTGCCAAAGCAATTGAGAAGGATCCATGCCATTTTTATGGTACTGACTATTTACATGGGAAAGGGATTTCATTTTGAAGCATGGATGAGTAGTTTTGGGAGACAAATTACATTTTGCTGGTTATCTGAAGTGTTGTGCAGAACTGCAAGTCTGTTTGGCCAAATTGCTTTATAGTTATGAGAATGTCATCTCAGTTTCAAGAAATGAGCCAAACCAATGGAGAAAAACTGTAATAAACCCATTACCAACATGGGTATTGTTGTTCCCTAGCTAGAGCTTGGGTACCGTGTCATTGTCGTTACACATCTTAGCAAACCAAATTAGTTTACACACATTACAGTTTTACAGTCTTCACCACAAACGTCTTGCAACGTTTGTTTTTGAGACACAACTTTTGATTTTCATCAACATGCAACATTTTGACATTTCTTCAGCCTTTGCACAGATGTCCGCATGACTCCTCCATTTTAAAGTAATCACAGCAGGTGAACATGTTACTGATGAACATAACAATGTAGAAAAAAAGGTCTGAATAATGAGATGCACTCACAATATGACACAAACTGGTCAGTGTGCATACTGAGCAGAGCGCCCCAGCACACTAATGAAATTTCCGTCTGTGGGTTTCATTATGGTGCCACAGGACTGATACAAATGGCAGGGTGGGGACATCCCCGATCCTAAATGATTCTATCTCACTGTTATCAGCCTCCTTGGTGCATTTCTGGGTGAAGGACACAGTAAAAGGCTGCAGACACTCATTGATCTGACGCCTTTGACTCAAAAATGCAATTAGAGGTGGGCCATGTCTTCGTGGTTGGTTATCACAAGGCATGTGGCCGCACATTCAGATGTCTAAATCCAGGTAGTCACAGTAGTGATTATTTTCTAATTACTCCAGCCTCATTCCAGGGACATGACTGCATGGGATTGATTACGATGAGGTGCTTCTTCTCAATATACGTCAGTGTTTTTAAAAATCATCGCATTTGAACCTTAAATATGTCAGACAGTGCAGCTTTCTAATGTGTGCCATGGACACATTTGCTTAAAGTAAAAAACTGAGACTTTGAGCGGTGTGGTATGTTGATAAATCAGTC
Organism: Larimichthys crocea; assembly: GCF_000972845.2. Lineage (NCBI taxonomy): Eukaryota > Metazoa > Chordata > Actinopteri > Sciaenidae > Larimichthys > Larimichthys crocea. The sequence continues at coordinate 18,571,876 of NC_040032.1, forward strand.
ACACTGACCGAGAGTTTAACTTCTGACCATTGTATTACAGTTTTTCTCCATTGGTTTGGCTCATTTCTTGAAACTGAGATGACATTCTCATAACTATAAAGCAATTTGGCCAAACAGACTTGCAGTTCTGCACAACACTTCAGATAACCAGCAAAATGTAATTTGTCTCCCAAAACTACTCATCCATGCTTCAAAATGAAATCCCTTTCCCATGTAAATAGTCAGTACCATAAAAATGGCATGGATCCTTCTCAATTGCTTTGGCACATTTTGATTCATTCAGTACTTCTGTCAAAATAACTTGGATGGTACTGCACAACTACATGGATCACCTGGCAATGTTTGTACAGCTCCCAAAACAGTTTACCCTTCAGTCAAAACTACATTCCCTTCTCATATAACTAGTCAGTGCCTCCAAAATGCATTGTCCCTTTGGTATTGTGTAAGTACTGCAAGTCAAAATGCTTAGACGCTTTGTCATGGCATATTTCTAACTATAGGCATAACATTTTCACACCACACACACACACTGCACTCATTCTGCCGAGGAATTTTCATTTTTATTCTCAACTAACGTAAATTGTACACATTACAGTAGGTAGGGAACCGTAAAAAAGGAAAATATACTGTGTACACAAAATACAAAAACCCACAAAAAAGAAAAAAATCAACAAATCAGCACTGTAAATACAAAGAGTCACAAATGAAGACATTTTGTTTAGTCACGGTCACTCCCCTCTCTCTCCTGGTCACCATCCTCATCTTCCTGGCCATCCATTCTCTGTGCTCTGTTCGGCCACAGATTCTCATCCACATCGCATCTGATGTTGTCTCTTGAGATACAGCGCGGGAAGAAGCGTCGTGCATGCCTGAGCCATCCTCTACACTGATCCCCTGTTATGTCCTCACAGGCAGCGTCCATTGCAGTCATGAGAGCCCTCTGGTTTTCCGCATGGTGTTCATACACTCTCCATCTCCAAGCAGAGAAAAACTCCTCGATAGGATTGAGGAATGGAGAGTATGGTGGCAAGAACACATTGTGCATTCTTGGATGCATGTTGAACCATCCCCGGATGCGTGGACCCCGGTGGAAACTAACGTTGTCCCATATAATTACAAACTGGGGTAGGTGGGGCCCTTCGAGACCCCTCTCATTTTCTGGGACCAGATCAAGATACAGTTGATCCAGGAAACGGAGTTTATCTGTGTTGTATGGGCCCAAACTTCGTTAGTCAAAAACTTATTTCACCTAACCTGATTATCCTAAATTTACTATAACATCTTCCAAAATATGTACTGTATTCTATTCCAGTTTCCTAACACTATTTTGACAATTGAGCAGACTATTCTGCATATGATGACTTATACGATGAAAATGTGCTGACATGTTTTGAGGACAATAACCATGACACTGAAAACCAACCAATTGGGATAGATCAGCAAGATACATTCATTTGAAAAATGTACTAAATGTTGGCTGATTGTGTTAACTGTAGGATACTTGTACATAGCTATTTGCAAGGATGTACTAAAGGCTTGACACATGTACAAAGCATTTGGAAATGTGATGAAAGCAATGATAAATGCCATTCTGTTGTGAGAAACTGCAAGATAGTTTGGGGATTTGTCCATGTTGTTATGAGAATGTCATCTCAGTTTCAAGAAATGAGCCAAACCAATGGAGAAAAACTGTAAATCAAAGACACGTTGTGCATGAAAACTGAAACTTAACTGCAACAAGTTTCACATTCAGCAACAGTTTAAGATTACAATTTGCTTACTTATACTTCACACGTCTCTTCTACCATTCTAAAGCAGAGATTACAAATCACACGTCATTAATGGCAAGAAATGTCTGGACACTACCCTGATCATTTCTGGTAACTTTGGTCTATAAATAAGGCCTCTATGTTGCTCACACGTCATTCTGTGGTGGCGCACTGGCCAAGCGACTGTCAATGAGACCCTTGATCTCATTTTGGATAACGGCCCTAACCACTTGTGCAGGGGGCAAGGTGGTTTGGGAAGTGGCAGAGTGTCCTTCATGTCATAGCTCAGATTTCACAAAGAAAAGAAAAAGATTTTCAGTCTAAGATGTAACTTTTATTTCTTTGTATTCAGTAAATCAACAAATAACATGATGTCAATAAATAGCTGTTTTTACCTGCTTCCAGTTGTTATGCTAAGCTAAAATAACTTTCTTCTGGGCCTGACTATATTCTTGTCTAGATAGGATAGATGGTAAACATGTAAAACACTGAAGGTGAAGCATGTCAAGTGACACCTAGACTGGGCTGCAACACATCTTACACAGTATTACCTCTGCAGTGAATTTGGTGCTTCTCCAGGTTGTGTGACAGTGAGATTTGAAGTAATCCAGCTGTCATAGAGAACACCTGCAGATGATGTTCCCAAATAGAGATGGAACTATATAAGACCCTAACATCAACCTTCAAACTGAGGGGAGTCCCACTCAATCTGTGGGTGGCATTTGGGCCTCTGGTGGTATTCTGGGAGTTGAAAGTCAAACAGTCCTCAGGTCAGGGTGTTAAACTTTCTATAGGCTACCCTCTGTATAGATTTACTTGACATATTCATATGTTACTGAGGTAACCGAGCAGGCAACCCCATCTAGCTTTCCCAGCTCATTGAGAAGAATTTTAAACAAACCATGTAAGAGTATTTTGATTGCCAAATTGATTTTGATTTGATTCCCAACGGCCAAAGAAAACATTTCTCACAGAGCCACCATTCCAAAAAAAAAAAAAAAAACACTGCAAACTGAGGACACGTCTTCATGTTTCTATTGTGTTTTTTAATCTCTGAAGGTTTTCTATTTGTATATCTTTCCCAGGGCCTAGAAAGGGCAAGTGTTACGTTTCAGCCCAATGCTGGATGATTAGTTAGTCAAAGTAAATGTCTAACCCCTAAAATACACTGCATGCAGAACGGCTCCGAAACGTTTAAATTTTAGTCATTGTGTCAGCTCACACAGCCCTCTGCAACACATACGCCGGAGCATGGCACATTAATTCAGCACAGAGCAGATTAGGCAGGGAAGGAAATCGGCTTTAAAATACAAAATAAAACCCTGGTTGATTTTCAAAATCAAATAATAAATAATAAAATATACAATGCATCTGCCACCACATTGTCAGTTCCCATACATCCAGGCAGAATTGGCTGCAGGAACAATGACCAACGCACTAACAGAGACATATACTTTACACCTTTCGTTAAACTCTGGTTGACCCCACTTTGACAGTTTTACGACTTTGACCTTTGACCCACTAAGGGGGGGTCCCCGCCCACCATTGCTATTGGTGCCGCTGAATGTACACACACAGATATATTACATGACATTGCATTAAAGTCATGGAGTTTTAGAGTTAAAGTTCTGGAAATGGGCATGTGCGCATGTGTGCACACAGATAAGACCCCAAATGTTGTAGAAGAAAATAAAAAATAAAATCTGAAAAACAACCAATGAGAGAAAGGTGGAGGTGTGGAAAACACTTTGTACGATTCCTTTAAAACAGGTGTGCATCGGAGAACAACTCAAAACCATCTTGGTGAAAAAAAGAAACTGATCATGCCGCTGAAAAGATCTAATTCCGACAGAGACAATGATGTTTCTGACTTGAGCAACGAAGAAATGCAGAATTTACAGCAGAAGAGAGTCATCACATCTCTGATATGTGAGACGCCTGTTACAATCTTTCAAGAATCAAGCTTGAACGCTGATGCTCTAAAGAAGAGCGTAGTCTATCTGTGTCGACTGCAAGCGCCCCAGTGCGATTCTCTCTGGGGAATGGTCTCTGGAGCCGTACGGCGTGCAAGGCTATTGGGGCTATGTGTTCAAGTATGAAACGAGTGAGCTTTGGCTGTATCAGAGGAATGAGGGTGAAACAGTGGGGCCTCTGTCTGCTGTAGGGATGCTGAGTTCCAATGACTGGGCAGTGCTGAGACTGGTGATTCCAAATCACTCGGCCTTAACCAGCCAGACCGAGCATCCCCAGGATCAGGAAGGCCCTGTAGCCGCTAAACAGCCCAGTTTGGAGGCCGAGACCAAGGCTACTTTCAACGCGGTCTGGCAATCGAGAACCTGTCCCTCCGGTCGCTGGTTCTTACGAGCCACTCTCCAGACATCCGGAGAGAGAGGAGCTACGGAGCACTTTCTCTTGGAGAGTTTTAATTCTGCAGCTTATTCCAGAGAATTGAGAATTTGATATAGGATTTTTGCAACAGAGTTTCAACAGATAGAGACGCTGTCACAACACTAGTTGAAATCAGACGACTAAGCAACATTATGGACATACAGCTTGGGAAGTCATGGTGCGGTGTGCGAGCGCATCTGATTTGTCAGAGACCTTTGAAAAAATTGTGAAAGATTGGATTAAGGACTCTTTTGTTATAACACCCTGTCATTTGCTCACTCTGTACACTTTGTAGATGTGTTGATTTTTCATTTGCAGAATAACACGTCTGTGAATATCCTGAGCGAATTGAAAAGATTGCACAACATTCTTCAGACTAGTTTAGATCACAGTTTTTATTCAGGCTTTAAAGATGATTAAAGACTAGTCGTCTCCTTTTTGCAACCAATGTACAGTATTACACCTTATCTTTTATGTATCTTTATCCTGTATATATCTTAACCTTTGATGTATCCTATTACAATACAATCATTAAAATGTATTACACCATATATTTTATGTATCTTTATCCTGTATGTATCTTAACCTTTGATGTATCCTATTACAATACAATTAAAAGAGATAAAGAAGCAATCCAGAGTGGTGTGTTTTTCAGTAAACCCTGAGAGTTTGTTGCAGGCAGGCAGGATGGCGGTGAGACGGGTCATGAAAGGAGTGTATTACAACCCGGCCCATCCAGCTAGTTTTGGAGGTGTAGACCGACTGCATAGGGGTGTGCAGGATGAAATGGGAAAGAAAGTCAGTGTGGAAAATGTTAAAGATTTTTTACAAGAGCAAGATACCTACACTCTGCATAAACCAGCCAGAAGTTTTTGTCCTTAGGCCTTTAAACCAATTTTAAGCAGATCTTTGTAACATGCAAGCTTTGGTGGAACACAACGATGGGTTTAAATATTTATTAACGGTCATAGATGTATTTTAAAAAAAAGCATACGTGCGTGTTTTAAAGAGAAAAACCGCAGACGAGGTGGTGAAGGCCTTCGTTTCAATCTTCAAAGACAGTCAGATCCCTGAAAAGTTACAAACAGATGCCGGTAAAGAGTTTTTCAACAAGAGTTTTGATGCTTTGATGAAGAAGCTAAAAAATATGAACAGAGTTTTACGTGAGAAAAAGTGTTTACGGTGGAGGCCTGCATTCCTCGTACTCCCCCTGTGTACAAACTCATCTGTGTACAAGATTATGACAGAGAGCTTATCGAGGGCTCCTTTTACGAGGCAGAGTTGCAAAAAGTGAAAATGTCTAAAGACTGGACGTATCACATAGAAGAAATATTGAAACAACGTACCGTCAAGAGTGAAAAACAGATTTTGGTGTGTTGGAAAAACTGGCCCGGCAAATTCAATAGCTGGGTCAAGGCCTCGGATCTGAAAAATATATAAAAGCCACGCTCAACGACCCCGGACCGATCATACCGTCGGATATGGCGACAGACGCAGGATTTTATGTCACCTTACCTTCCAACGCTAGTAAAGACGTGTTAAAAAATAACACAAGCTCAAATTACATGGTAGACTTATTCAAGGCTATCGAACGGAGAATGGGTGGTGGGTCTGTGCGAAATCATTTATTCTTACACGTGGTATACTTTACCTCGGGATAACGCTTATATCGAACTAATTGAAAACTCGGATTAACCTGTAATTCCGGCGGGGGAAGATTATCCTAATCATAGAAAGCCTGGAGAGCTGCTCATAATTCAAAAGTTTAGTCGGGGAGGATATTGTGACAAGCCGAAAGACCTCCTGGATCAACTCGTACCAAAACTTATAAAATATGACCCCACAGCCGACGCTGTTTACAACAACGTGACCAAGTGCATCGATTTCAAAGGCAACGGTAAGTACACAATGCGAGGGCAAGCCCCCTTGGCCTACATGCTGGGTCTTAAACCGGGTGAGTGGTGGACCCCCTCTGAGAGAGGATCCTCATCGCTTCATAAACTATTACGAAAGTCAAGTAGGGGGCGCTACCTGGTTTTTATGGAGCACCAGTCATGTACGGTCGGGGTATAGGCTCCATCTTCTCGAGATTGTTTCGTTTAGTCTCCTCTGGTGAAAAAAGGCTTTGCCATCGCCAAGCCGCACCTCAAATCGGCCGCAAGCAACATCGCCTCTGATGTGATAAAAACTGCAGTGGGGAATATGACCAATCAACAGAATCAGGGGGGATCCGGAGGGATTATGGTTTTATTGCGTAGACAAATGAGGAGGCCGCCGGGGGATCGTGTTTTTTCGCTCCCTAATAAACGTGCGAGTCATAAAAGGAAAAAATCAGTCGGGAGAAGCAAGCCTAAGGGGAGGAAGTCTGCCAGAAGTGCCGATATCATTTAGGCCTAAACAATACAAGAAGAAGAAAAGAAATTTCAACAACAACAAAAGCAATATGGCTTTTACACCAAAAATCACCCGAGTGCACCCTGGCGGAGCTGGATTTATTTTCAGCCCCCATGACGCAGCTGTCTATGACTGTCTGAAGATAAGGTCTACAGTCAATTCAGCGCGGCTCTTTTTTACAAAGACACAGCTGGAGCAATGGACTCTGTTGTGACCAACAACGGTCCTAACCGCGGACGGGAAATACACCTGTTTGGCTCCCTCCAAAGGGTAACGCGCTGTACCCCCTGTTGCGAGTCAATGTAAAAACCTACTCCACATCTGAGAATTCCAGGATATGTAACAAGGAGAACCTCTTTCTGGGTGCTATGCCCAAATTCGTGGTGCTGGGTATGATGCACCACGAAGATTTCACAGGAAGAATTTTACCCACAACGACGTAGAATATCTGGCCCTCTGTCAGGATGGCAGACAGGTTCGGCTTTCCAGCCCCAGTTTAATCAATGCAATTCAGTCAGAGAGTTTTACAACATGTTTATCGCCACGGGAAGACACCTGAAGGATCTACCTTTGAGCATCAACCGTGAGGAATTTAATGACGGATACTCTCTGTTTGTGTTTAATCTCACCCCGGGTGATGACAACAATGCTCTGTCCCCTGTTTCCAACGGGAATTTAAGATTGGAAATGAGATTCAGAGTACCCTTACCACACACCACCACTCTGATCGTCTACACCTGCTATGATTCCATTCTAGAAATTAACTCTAAAAGACAGGTGCTGGTGGATTATTAATAAAAAATCAAAACATGAATAATCATGAACTGGAAAATCTTTTGCATCGTCTCCTAGGAGATGTATTCTGTGGCGTGTGGGCTTCTGATCAGCTGCCGTTACTGACACGTTCCTTTGACACCCCAGTCTACTTGATAGTCAACACACACCCTGCAGACCTGCCTGGTGAGCACTGGCTCTCTTTGACTCTGGAAGAGGACGGTGTAGCCACCCTTTTTTTCCTCCGGACTTTGCTCACTACCCCTCAAGCATCTTACAGTTTTTGGAGCAGCGTTCTGACCGAATATTGTACCACGATCGTCAGCTTCAACACACCCTGTCCACCGTATGCTTTCAACACTGCGGTTATTATCTCTGCCAGAGAGTATCCTTTGAACGACTGTTGTCACTGTATGACGACGATGTGATAAAAAATGATCAGACTGTATCACACTTTGTGGAAAAATATCGATGCTGTATAAGAAATCGAAGCTCCGGATTTTTTAACCATGGAACTTGTTCTTTGCAAATGTTTAATCAGTGTTACAACCTGTGAATTATTTATTCATTATATATAATATTATTACATAACGTATCATATACATGTAACCCCAGTCCCATGTAGCTAGGAAATATTGACAAATAAGTGGGGTGTTGTAGTACAGTGGGACGGGGCCTGAGTTCGTCTGGAGATGACGCTACCTGTGATAAATGTGATATAAAATAACTTGGCGGTGCCTCCAATAACGTTTAAGAAGTAACACATTATTGGGTACTTCCCTTTTAAAGTAAAAGTTCACTTTAACCTATTTTATATTTATCCAAAAAGTATCACCCTTGTAAGTACAACACAGGATTTAGTGGCAACAACAATAATTATTTATTACAAAGTTATGAATTGGATTTTCAAATTAGTCAAATAGTTAACTGTTGACCTTTAAGTATGCATTGATAACAGTATTCAAAACTCTCATATAATACTCTGGAAGGTTTAGCACACAAATCATGAACCCAATAAGAGAATGTGAGATCAAAATAAACAAGTAAACTCAAATGTCCACAGCCCACACTCACACACACATGGGCAGGGCTATTAAAGAAAAACGTTGCAGGCCTGGTCGAAGCTTGTGAACGTGGAGGCCGAAAACGAATGGCCGTTTTACTGGGTTTTAACCAGCATAAACAAAAGCACGTGCAAAGGGGGTTAATGGTGTACTCATGAGTCCAGCAACAGTCAGAGATTAAAATGAAAAATGGGCAAAAGGCAAGGTGCAGTTTCAGCGGCAAGAAACACGTTTACACGTTCAAGTCAAGCAGCTACAGTCTCCCTCCAGGTCCAGGGGCCTCATGTACGAATACTTGCGTGGATTTCCACGTGAAACTTGGCTTGCGCCAAAACCCAGAAACTGTCGTACGCACAAAAATATTACATATAGATGTATCAAAGTGTGCGTACGCATGGATCCAAGCACGTTTCTTTTGTACATTCCCATCAACGTGGAATTGAGCGCACATGCAACTCCTCCCTGTCCACGCCCCCATTTACATATGCAAATCTATTTAAATAGGCTCCGGACCTGAGATTCACCACTTTGTCCGATCAGATAACGCGATGAACAAAGGAAAGAAAAGGAATTTCTAAGCTAAAAGTCTAAGCTAGAGATTCGAGTCAATGAAGTGGAGATTCTGTTTGGTACCCTGTCAACAGGGATAAATTTGACCAAAAAAAAGACGTGAGTGGGAGCGTGTGTGTGAGGCTGTAAATGCCGTGGGATCCGAGCAGCGCACACACAGGTGTGGACAGGTGTGGCGCTGTGGCTGACATTTTACGCCCGCTTTTACTGACAAGAATACTGAACACAGGGAGACAATCAGGGGCTTGTTAGAAAGCTCTGCAGCTCTAATTTCACCAGCAGAAAATAAAGAAAATCAAATACATGATATTTGAATGCCACATGCCCAAATATGCATTAGCACATTGGCACACTGGCACGTCTTCTGGGTAAGTAAAGAGTTTATTCGTTTAATTGTTTCGTATGTAAACCAGCGTTACATACGGGACAATTAAACGAATAGAAGCCACCCATCGTGCACCGTGCCAGTCTCCAGCCTGTTCCCAACCATGCTGTTAGTCATAATGAATGAGGCGTGCGTTGAACCAGGCCACCTTGCCACGATGTTAGTTAGCTGCATTCGCGCATCACATATGATTTGAACATTGATGGAATGAAAATGTTTCCTACTTAGATAAACAGCTCCCGCTGGAATGCCCCTGTTGCCAGGAACCCCAGTGTAGTCAGCACAACCCCGAGCTACTCGCCGGCCCCCGTTGCGCTCTCGGGCCGGCCGCAGCTCTGCGCACAACTCCAGTAACACTGGCCTTGGTAACCGAAATCGGCTTATGACCCAATTATCATGGTTTGCAAGTAAATCCTTGCGTTCCTTAAATCGCTCACGTTTGCAAGGTCCTCTAACAACGCTAACGCTGCCTTTGTTAATATCATTTTCTTCATCACATTGCGCATGCTTTTATATCCACCCACATAACTGCAAACACGTGGGTGTGTTAATTGTTCATAAGTGTGTCTCTGATGTGCACATCACT
>NC_040032.1:18581835-18602810 GCF_000972845.2 Larimichthys crocea
ATTTTATAGTAGATGAGGCTGGAAAACACGTGACAAACAAACACAAAAGAACAACCAAACAAACACCAGACTAACCAAAGAAAAACCCAAACAAACACCCACCTAACACACTCTACTCCAACACACACACAAACACACAAAAGCGAAAATAGAAGAGAGCAAAACACTAAAATTCCTCCAGCTCTTCGCACACACTCCTCCACACGGAGAGAGAGAGGAGGAAAGAGAGAGAGAGAAACCATATCTGCACAGAAGAGGGGCCTGAGAGCGCAGTGTTCTAAGTAGTAAGGTATTATGAGCTCTTTTAGATTATTGATGGGCCTTGACCATTAAGAGTTGTAAAGTAAGGAGAAGAATTTTAATATTTATCTAGATTTCACAGGAGCCAATGCAAGGAGCCAAAATGGGAGAATGTTGATCTCTGATCTTGTGTTCCTGTCAGAACATGTGCAGCAGCATTCGAATTCACGAAAGTCCTAAGAGACTTATTGGGCAGCCTGATAACAAAGAGTTACCAATTAGTCCCGCCTAGACGTAACAAATGCGTGGACTAGTTTTTCTGCCTCTGCCTTAAGACACGATTGCGTTTGATTTTGGGGGGGGGGCGATGTTACGTAAGTGGAAGACTGCATTCCTCGAAATTTGTTTTCTGTGGACGTTTTTAAAGGACAAATCCTGATCAACAAAAACAAACTCCCAAGATTCTTTAAGTGGAGCTGGAGGCCAGGGTCAGCCCATCTAAAGTAACTAAGTCTCTAGAAAAGAGAGTCTCTGAGGTGTTTTGGGTCCAATTACAAGAACTTCAGTTTTGTCTGAATTTAACATCAAAAATTGTAGGTCATCCAACTTGTTATCTCATTAAGGCATGCTTGGAGTTGGTTAAACTGACTGGTTTCATCAAGGCTAATCAGTAAATATAACTGGTTGTTGTCAGCTAATTAATGAAAAAATTGATGGAGTCATTCTTAATAATGTCCCTAAAGCAGCATATCTAACAAACTAAATAGAAGTGGTCCTAGTAGCAGAAAACCTTGTGGGACTCCATGGGGACAAACTTTGGTCTGCATGGAGGATTCATCATTGACGTGAACAAACTGAGATCGATTAAGAAATCGTTAAACCAGCTTAGGGCGAGTTCCTTTGCTGCCAATTGATTGTTTCCCAGTCTCTGTAAAAGAATTTGTGGTCAATGGTTCAAATGCAGCACTACGATCTAACAGGACCCGGTACAGAGATGAGGTCCTTTGTCTGATGCATTAGGAGGTCATTTTAACTTGACTACTGCGGTCTCTGTGCTTGATGCACCTCTAAACCCTGACTGAAAATCCTCAAATAGAATTTATGTTATGGAGAAAGTCACACAGTGATTAGCTACAGCTTTCTCAAGTATCTTAGACAGAAAGGAAGGTTTGATATCGGTCTGTAGTTGGCTAAGGAACCTCTGGGTCTAGAGTGGGGCTTTTTAAGAAGAGGTTTAATTACAGCTACCTTAAAGCACTGTGGTACATATCCTGATAATAAAGACAGAAGGTTATTAAAGTCTGGTCAGGAGAGATGAGGATTCTGTGGGACGACTATTCATATTATCAATTTTAATGGCCTACCCCCCTGAGAGAACAAGATTCAAGAGTGTGGTCAGACATGAGTCGTTATTTTACACTCGACAGATAGCCGATTGGAATGTTTAATCGAGAGAAAACGCGTACTAAGACATCATGTGGTTGCCACAGAATATTAAAATCCACCTACAATAATTACTTTATCTGATTTACGGATCACGCGTAATGCAAATTCAGAGTAAGGACGGAGCTCGATTACTGATAACAAAATTAAAAAATTGGCTGTAATTCCAGTTGGGTGAGTGAGGCTAAGACAAGGCTTTCACACTGAATTATTACTTTAGTTTAGGACTTAATAGACTTGGTCAAAATATGGCTCCAACTCCACCCACCTTGCCCGTTTAACCTCAAGGCATATGAGTATTATAATGACTGGGAGAGTGGATTCATTTAAGCTAAACATATTAATTCTCTTATTTTCGGACTGTTTGGATGTTGATTTAATTTTGATTTAATTTTTATGTTCGTTGGGGTTCCGGTTTTTCAGATCGTTTGCAATAAACTCCATCACTTTGTGCCTAAAAAGAAGCCACATGATGGCAGCGGAAGGCTGGGGTGCAGAAAAGATATGATCGTGTCCTGCGACATTTTTTGGCCTCAATGAGGAGAGATGGTCCACGTTATTAAAACCATGCCATTACCCTGCCAGCTGCCGGAAAGCCAAACCAGACATTAAAACCGTCCCACTGTGTCCATTCCTGCGTATCAAACCAGCCTTTGAACATGTGATTATTGACTGTGTAGGTCTCTTCCTCCATCCAAATCAGGTGCTAAGTATCTATGGACTTGTCATGTGCCAGGAGTACACGTTATTCCAGCCGCGTATCCTCTGCGCACAATAACTACTAGGTTCTGTTGTACGAGCAACTTCTCAGTTTTTTCCATCTTCTGCATTCCAAGCATATACAGTTGACCATGGCTTAAAAATGTTTCCTCTCCACATGTCCACAGGTGTTGAAAAAGTCCGTGTACAACATAATCAAGAGCCTCTGCCTTTACACATGCGCAGAGTAGGGAGCGATTCCCTCAGATTTTTAAAGGTCTCTACTGCTTTTATACTGTACTGCTTTAGGGAGGCTGGTGGAAGGTTTTGCCATTGTTGATGCTCTCAGCAAGGGAGGAACGCAGGCGAGTACAGGGTTCAGCCCAAACCAAAAAACTTGTGTTGCACAAACGGTTAAGAGGTCCCTTTGCAGTCTTGTCTATAGCTGGAAAGGCTCAGATCACCAAAAACTTAAGTGACTATATCAATGGTTTCGGCACAGACTGTACACAGCTGGGGAGTTAGCAAAAGCAAAACTTGCGTCGGCTCCGGGAACCAAGCTGAAATCGTGGTATGATCGTCATACGAACAATCGCGCATTTATTCCCTGGATGACAGGTTACTGCTCTCCTCCTATTGTTACATCACCGTTCCTAGGCCAGTTTTCAGGGTCCACACAACGTGTTGAAACAGATTCTGATTCAAAATTACATACCTTGACACTTGCGCTCAGAGGAATTAAGAGTCAGATTTCACCATGTTAACTGTTGCTTAAACCTTATACGAACGCCCCTCTGAGGCCATCCTTTTCTGTTGATATCCAATATTTGTGGGTCACGCTCATTGCTGTTTGTGTTGCTGGTCTGGGCAGGAGTTTCCCATAATGTAAGTGGGGAGGATGATGTGTTGACTGCTAACATGCATCAACAGACTGATCAGGCCATGTTACGTGGACGCTTTACCAAAACTTGGACGAACTTTGAAAAACACTTGCCCAGAACCACGCAGGGGGTTGGGGCGAGCTGGTTCAGTTGGTTCTGAGTTTCCCCTGTTGTGTTTGGCCAATACACCTAGTGCCGTACTTACTCATTGCACATGACCTTAATGTTGGAGATGCAAAGCCAATTAAACGAGGTTCTACTGTGTAAATGCTGAAAAAACATAAGTTTCTGGATGCCGAATCGCATACATGTTGGAGAATGGAATTGCAGCGCATGAAATTCAATTGGTCCTCACCCGCTTGCTTGTCCAACGTCTGCCAACAACACACCACGTTTTTGTTCGGGGATTTCGCAAAGTGAATAATGTCACAACTGGGGACTTACACAGGGGACGTAAGCGCCGCAGAACGGCTGCGCCGCGGTTTTTTAGCTCTGTCCTCTGCCAGCGTCAAACTCACACCGGGCACGTGTTGCCAGGCGTAATGGCAGCGAAGCTGCAGGCCGTATTCATGCAAGAATCACCGGAGAATCTGGACGTATGCAAGACCCCACGATAAACAAAACTGTGTATAAGAAAACAACACCAAACAAACAGTGACTTTGCTTCTCCGTGACATGGAAGAGATTAAAAAAAGCATCTGTTGTATCATTACATGATTGCGTGTTGTTCCACTTCACCAATTAGTCTGTCCTGTTCATGCTTGAGACCCTTGATCATGCCTGCTCACCTCGTCCTACCGGTATGACGTAATGTTGATGTGAAGTTTGATAGCTACATGAACTGCATTGTGGTGTTTTATTTGAAATGGGGGGAAGTTTATTACGTTGATCTGTGTCGGATTTTCCTGTCTGGTGCCATTTGCTCTGTTGAGGAATTACGTGGTTTACAACAGCTCCGTTTAAAATAGAAGTGCTCGGAATGATAGCGCTGCAGCGCGGAGAGTCGGTTTTTGGGATGCCTGACTCCTTTCCTCTGCAAGGATGGAGGGCGCATTGACCAGATGGCTCTGCGACACTTTGTTAGTAAGTTTGACCTACTTAAAGGGTATTGCAATTCTCATTGTCCAAGCGGGCCCGTGAGCTAGCTGCTTTTCGCCTCCTGGGGACTTATTCTTATTTGGTTATGCCATTGGTCTCGAAGCACCAGCTACCTTCCAACGTTTGATGAACCATGTCCTTGTCAGCTGCAGGAATTGCTTCAGTTTCTTTTTATTACTTTTTATTATTCTTTACACCTGGTGAAGCTATTTTCGTAACCCATTCGTGATTACAATGTTCACCCGTTGTGCGAATCAATTCTAGATTAACACCTGCAAAAGTATGAGTTTGCGAAGGCGACGTCCACCTATCTCTGTTACAAGGCACGACCACAGGACTCAACTGCAGGACTCGGGAGGGCAGATACAGTGAGGTAACCAGTCTTTATACTCACAATCAGAGGTTTGGAAGTCACGTCCAGGTTAAGGCAGCAAAACGCTTCCAAAGGGGTAGGCAAAAGCAGGGTCCAAAACAGGCAAAGGTCAAAACCAAAAAAACGCACACTAGAAAAACGCTGGAAGTAGGCACATGTGTACACTAACCAACTCTGGCACTGGGGAGGGGAAACAAAGGGTTTAAATCACCCCAGGTAAAGTTGGATAGAGGCGTGACAACCACAAGGCGGGAAACTGGGAGACTGCCAGTAGGCGGAGTAGGGAAACCTGCCGTGACACATCTCGGCCAGCTGGTGGGACAGTTGGTCACGTCAGTGGGAAAAGTATTCCAGCCCCGACCACAAAGAAGGAGTTATGCGTTTCTTGGCCTCGTGGGGCATTTACAGAAGTTTTGCAGAAAAACTTCTTGACCATGGTGGCACACCCTAACCGATGTGTTTGTGAAAAGCGGAAGGCTAAAATTCTTTGGCCTTTTGTCTAGAAGGCAATGCGACAGTTTAAAATATCTCCTTTGGCTCTGCCCCAGTGTTGGCTGCCCCACAACTTTGACCGGTAGTTTAAAACTCATACCATAGAATCCAGCTGTGTAGTTGCGGGTTCCTTGGTACTTATGCCAGCTGATGATCTCAAAAATAGAAAAACAGCGTTAGTTCTTCTCTAAGAAGTTTAAACTCCTGCCATCGTTAAATTACTCTTGTAATTGAAAAAAGAGGCACTGCCTTTAATTTTTCATTAAACACTTGAAGTGTATCTGGGTGGCCAGCAGTACGTACGTTAATTTAAACGGTACCACACACCTTTGCGTTGTCCCAATTCTTGCAGTTTGTTCCTAACCAGTGGTTACGTAGAGTTACTATACTTCACACCTTTCGTTCAAACTCTGTTGATCCCACTTTTGACAGTTTTACGACTTTGACATTGACCCAATAAGTGGGCGGTCCCCGCCCACCCTGCTATTGTATCGCTGTTGTGATGTGGCGTGCGCACCACCACCACACAACACATTACACACATTTTACATCATGCATTGAAGTTCTGGAGTTTTAGGAGTAAAGTTCTGGAAAATGGGCATGTACACTGTGCCGCACACAGAATACGGACCCAAATTGTTGTCGAAAAAATCTAATATAATATATTAAAATCTAAAAACAACCCATGAGAGAAAGAGGGGATTTCTGGTCTTCTCCCTCTGAAGTCATGGAGTTTTAAAGTTTAAAGTAAAAAGGAATGTTTTGGAAAACAACCTCGCCGACATTTTCTGCTTGTTGTCGAGATGCAAGCTAACCACCTCTAATGCTGAAATAAAGACTAAATGTAAAGAGTGTCTTGGCGTCGTTTTTGGGTAAAAAGTGTTTTTTTCTATTTACACTCTCAGCCAACTACCACCCACACACACACCACACACCCACACACGCGAGATAGACCCCCCAATTGTAAGATGTTTCTAGAAAATGGCGGTGAAAACTCAGTTTTGAAAAACAACCTCAGCCGGCATCCTGGTGTTGTTAGAGATGCAAAGCTAAACCCCCTCAATGCGCTGGAAATACTGTAAAGTAATAAATGGTGGTCCAGCAGCATTCTTTTTCTGGGTAAAAACTGCTACTTAGAGCTGGTTGACGTCAGGACCCAGAGTCAGTGAATGACACGAAGCTTGACAAGATGTGGTTGTGGTATGGGAAAACTTTAACTACTTCTTTAACTTTATTTTTTGTCTTTCTACAAAAAACGTGAAACATTAGTATTCATTTATTTTAGAAAATAAACATTTATCTGAGGGTTCGCCTTTTTCCTACTTCTCCTTCTGGACAACAAATTCCTATTTCCCGGTAAGGATTTAACATTTTTTATTCTGTTTGCAAACAAATGTCTTTTCATTTCTTGAAGTGACTTCTGACGAGTTTGAGTCCTGAAAGATACAAGTTAATTGCTGCCATAGCTAGTATCTATTGCCTATTAATCTACGCGTTTCTGCAAATAGCTTTCTTCAAGCCGATATTTTACTACGGTAACGAGTTACAGGGACAGCATTTAGAAAACTAGCCAGTAACGTTTTAAACCTGTTCCATATGTGATTTTTAAAACAATGTTTTTCTGTGTTATGAGACATTTTTGGTTGCTTTTGGGTTGTTGATATCTATCCAGGAATTTTGTTTGTGTTTTTACACTGTGAATGTCTTTTTCATTTTCTTGAAGTTGACTTCTGACAGTTTGAGGGCCATCCAGTTCACGAAGGTCAGAGCACGTGGATCTATTATTTGCTCTTTTATTTCTCTGACTTTGTCAGGTCAAACTGCTGCGATTTTACTTTTACTTTTCCTCGTCTCCAAACATCTAAAGGATTTCTAGGTGGGGCGGCAGGGTGTTAGAACCCCGCCTGCCATCCGGCTATCTCGATTAGATGTGATGCAGGTAGACACTCCTAACCACCAAGTGAGCGTGCGACCCAAACCCGTGGAGCCGGGAAGTGTCAGCCTGACGGACAGAGGCCACAGCGAGCTAAGGAGGTCAACTCACCCTAGTGACTGCGGACGATCGTGCGAGGCCTGCAAAAGGTTTTGAGCTTTGATTTATTCTAATTATCTCCCTCTGCCGGGGGGTGGTGTGGTCATTGGAAAAAGCCCTAAAAGTTGGTGTGTGTGACATTTCTTACAATAAACTGAAAATGGATAAGAAACAATTTTCTAGAGTCAAATCTCCCCACCACCTCACTCCCTGTAGATGTAGCCTTCGTGCTAATGTAGGGTGAAAACCATTCCATTCATGGACTGCCTGATAACTATTTCAACCTTAGAAGACGCTCTGCTGAGCTCTAATCAAAATCCATCTTCCTCTATGTTGAAAAGTATTTCTAATCCGTTAAACTGGCCCATCCTAAAGTTGACCACGAACCCCATCCTTTCCAACTCCCTCACCTCCTTTTTTTACAGAGAAGTCACAGACAGCAAACCGCTCTCTCAGTTTGAGAAGGCTCTTCTCTGATAGATCCAATCCCTCTGTTTTCTCTTTTTGTTCCAGAACCATTATTACCGGTTAAAAAAAATCGGAAAGCCTTTCATCTGGGTTTCTTATGTCTGTTCATTACTGCGACAAAGCTACATTGAAAACCCTACGCCCACCAATGCGGAACGTCACTGCTCTGTGTGTTAACAACCTCTGATTGCCACTTTTAAAGCAGGAGCTCCAACCTGTCGCATGCAGTGGACTGCAACAGGCGTGTCGTACGCCTCTGGTTTGACAGGCACACGGAGCCTAGCGAAAACCTTTGGGGAAACACATTAGCCAGTATAGCCGGACACATCAAAGTATGTCACGAGTTGCAAAAAAACTTATCACATCTCCATATCACAAAATATAGGACTCTGACCGCCGCGACACCTCTGCTTCATTCAGCCTTTGCCTCCGAATAGAGGATCATGCAGAGAGAAATTGATTTTTTTATGTACTGTGAAACATTTGTTGTTAAACACGAACGCTGCACCAAACCTTGTTCTTGTCTGCCACAACAACACTGAGTGGCATTGCGGGTGAATGTCTTAGGTTTGAACTGTTGTCAGGGACTTTCTCTTGGCATTTCAGGAGGGCCGGTTACCTAAACAGTTGTTTGTGGCTCACATGCTAAAGGTTTTGATTTCATCTGATCCTCAACCACTATGCTAGCGATGGGATGCAAACCTTCTCTCCTGCGGGCACAGTCACAATTCTCTGTTTTCCAAGACCCTGATTTTGAATTAAAATTCATGACTCTGTGTCTTTTCTCACCATCGTCTAGCGCCATGCCCAAGGCGTTTGGGTTTTCTGATCAGACCAAGGGTATTTTCCTCACGGTTTCAGTTCAGAGAAGAATTTGCAGTATAATCAGAGGCTTCTGCCTCCGCCGCATGAGTTATGGTGGGGAACATATGACTTCTGCCCTCAGCAGCAAGAGTGTTATGGCTGGTACAGAGATGTGAGTCAGGGTAAGTTTGAGAGGGAAGCTCGGCGTTGTACACTGTGAAAATATGTTGACCAGTCTTGCCCGAGGGCTGTAGCCTGTTCAGAAATCACGTTTCCCTACTGACACGGGCGTAGACCCTTTTAGTTGCCTCACCATTGCCTCCACATGGATGAGGTGTTTCTCCGAAAAGTCTCCCTCCAAAAACCCTGGTGGCCATATTTGTGCCAGATAACTACAGGTGCCAGACCAAAAGTACTACTCCCACGCCTGCATTCAGTGGTTGAGTGGGTAGCACGCAGCATAATGTTTTATCCAGGCTAAAACAGGGGAGAAAAAAAGGTAGGACCGTATTGTTGACGGTTATGCCAAAATAGACGGTGTTGTTTATGCTTGGGAGTTTGGGGTGCTTTTACCACGGTTGCCCGTTGTTTTAACCCCCACGACACTTGCCCTCTGAGGCGAGTCCCCTTTGAGGAGCTGCATGCGTGCGGCTAGTGAGGAGAAATGCAGGCTTTTGAAATCTGTTTACGGTGTTCAGACGGTTGTCATGTGCGGACATGAATGGTTGGCTTTGAAAAATGTGCATGCGGGTTGTAAAAGCTTTTCTCTCGGAGTTTTCCCCCTCCCGAACTCTGTTGCTCCGCGACACTCTCTTTAGTGGTAGACGAGCGCTGTGAGCTGAGGTACACGGCTGGGCCTAACGAGACCGTGCATTATGTAGATGTCCCTTCTCTGTATCCATATGTGAACTGTAATTTTCCTTGGCTTCTTGTTTCCCGTGTTACCTTACAAAACATATAGAGGTAATTGGTGTTCACCCTCGTACCTGCGCTAAATCAGCCATGAGACGGGTCGTGTAGACACGCGAGCAGGCGCCGAGACTTGACTGGAGTGTGGGTCAGTGGTTTGAAGTGAACAAGGCTTGAGGTTGTTATAGGTAGGTAGATCATTGAAGTGTGGCACTTTGACAGGTGTAGCGAAATTTTTTGTGGGCTACATGCACACCTTCCTGAAGGTTAAGCAGGAAGCTTCAGGCTACACCACCTGAGGACGCTGATCAGAAGCAGAGAAATCACATTAGGGACTATGAGCTGCCTCAAGGCGTGCGGCTGGACGCTGACCAGATTGAGGTGAACCCTGCAAAGAGACAGTGGCTAAACCATGTCTCAACCGTTTTCTGGGGAAGTTTGCCGCAGAGAAGCAATCTGCCTCAGACCACCCTGGTCGCAAAACCCGAAGACATTCTCCGTCATGTTTTCTGTGTCAGTACAAAGTTTGAAATACTTTAATTTTCTGAACGGACAAGGACCGCTATGATTCAGTGGAATTACCACAAGCGGTGCGTCGTTGCCTCCAGGCAGAGACAAATAATTGTGTCATCGCTGCCATTCACTACTGCTTATGCCCGAATCAAGCTGTACAGTTATCTAGAGCAGGTGCAGGAATGTTCTTACATGGATCTACTGACAGTCTGATATATGTGGTGAAAAAAGAATGGGGGGCACCTCTGAAATTTGGGAATTATCTGGGGATTTGACCGATGTAGTCGGATGGTGCACCATTCAAGAATTGCACCGCTGGTACCAAAAAGTTAGCTCACTAGACGAGACAAAAGAAAAAGGTAGTATTGCGCGTCAGGGTGTCACCCAGACTAGAGATGCTGTGAGCAGTCAACTTTGACCGCGTCAGAGAGTTGGTGGAGGGTTACTTTGAGGGCTCTCTGAGGGGGCGTTATTGTAGACCCTCAGCATAATATCAGACGTAATAAAAAGAGCTTTCTCTTGAAAAATTGCACATTTAAAAAAAGGGGTGGTGTATGGACAAGAAGACGTCTCTTTAGTGACAGCACAACTCTGCCTTTTGGCTACTGAAATAGGAGGAGAGAAAAACAGACAGACAAAGTTCTTTAAAAAAAATAATAATAATAAAAAATTTCACACCTGCTAACAGGAGCAAGTTAATTTGATCCCAGACTAGCAGCACCCTTTCATGTATGATTGTGTGGTCCCAGTGGGTGTGGGGAAAACATATTTGTAATAAATGTTATTGAAAATTGTGAACATGTAATAAATGTGTGGTACCTGAAAATAGTTTTATACCCTTTCAACCCATGTATGCTGAACTGCAAAAAATGAATAAAAAGATTAAGTTTGTTGAAGGACTGCCTGATTCTTTTGATGACACCGAGCTGTTTCCTCCTGATCAGAACCATTGTTATTCTGGATGATGTTATTTTCAAGCCTCCGACGTCAAAATTTTTACTTAGTACAGACATCATAGAATATGATGTGTGTATGTCGACGCAAAATGTATTCATAGAGGTAACACAGCCGTACCATGAGTTTGAACGTCATTATTTGGTGTTGTTTAAAAACCCTCGGGACAAAATTACAGATGAATATATTGGTGCATCAATTTCCCTCACAAAACGCTTCTTTTTAGAGAGTTTTGAAGACGCCACCAAAGATCCCCGCGGGTATTTATTGTCGATCTCAGACCTTCCTGTCCAGAACCGTACCCTTCGGCTGAGCGGGGTACTACTGCCTCCGCAGTGGGTTTCCGGTCTATATGTTCCCAGAACAAAGTAAGTATCATCCGCAGCAGCAGCACGCACCATATGTCGAAGCGTATAAGAGAAATGCAACCTATTAAAGCTCTCATACCACGCACACACCTCGTAAACGTAAAGACATTCTTTGCCCACTCTTTCCCCGGACTTTCTCCAAGCTCTGTGCGAGATTGCTTGAAATCTTTAAAAGCAACATCCACTGTCTTTCCTCCAATGAAAAAACTGAAAAGCCGGCGAAAATTATCAGACTGATGGCGCGATAAAAAGACGAGTTTCAATCAGAAACGCAGAACATTGATTAAAACAGTCGGGAGGTTTTATTTTACCTCTGCTTCGGCTGCCGGTACCCCACCTGCGATCTTCTAGTGAGGGATGTTTTAATAGAAGGTAAAAATAATAAATAAAAAAGACATGGCTCTGAGAACGTTGCAAAATGTTTCTCGTCGTACCTCATCAGTTATATATTCAACGCCCTGACTCAACCTGAATCCTCCATCAGACAAATGGCGAAGACGATTTATGACGCAAAAATGAGAGCGTATTAAATGAGCCGGGAATGGAGCTTTTATGAAAAAGTTAAAATACAACACCTTGCTTCAGAAATAATCTCTCACGTGATGACAACAGGTCAAAAGGAGGACCGTCGGGTGACTTTAACTCGCAACGTCGACCCACGCCCCCGAAGAGTCACACGGATCTTACATCTAGCCCTCTTGCTGACACGGACGGTCCGATCGGATGACACACTGAGTGAGGTATAATTAAAAGCCTTCCCCGCGTGACCGCCAGAATGCAGCGTACATCATGAAGAAAGACCAAGAGCAACGCTGGATGGAATTCAAAAGGTGAATTTTATTTATAAAGACACAACTGTAAACGGGTCTCATATGATTGATTTATTTAAAAACATCTCCCTCCCTCTATAAAAACCGCCCAAAGAGGCTGGATGAGTTTCTTAAATACTCCTGTTAGACCTCAACATCCCTTATCCTCTGAATAACCCTCGAGCTATGATCAATATCGTTGCCTTAAAACGCGGTGAAGCCCGGGCAGTTTAATCAAAAGGGACAATAAACCCTTTCTCCCACGCTGGAGCAGAAACAGGGGGCAAGATAATGAAGAAGAAGAACCACCACACAAAAACAACAACAAACATAAATATGCTCCTCCAGAGGCAAACGAGTCTCACCAAACGGCCCACCAGTAAACCCTCCCCTCTCCCACATAGATTACTCCTGCAGAAATCCCAAAAGACGCGAACGTAGACACGTAAAAAGAATAAATCTCCCTGGATCCCCTTTTCTCCCTAAATGAATGTAAACGTACAAAAATTGTTTTTCTCAATAAGGCTTTATTGATCACTTTCAGTCTACAGAGAGTTATTTTTATGTATATATGTATGTAACTAAGTTACGAGAGGAATTATGTGATTCAGGCACCCGGCGCGTTGCACAAAAACAGCTGCCTACGTCCTTTTCCACGCTCACGTTCAAATGGTGGATATAAAAGCATGCGCCATGTGATGAAGAAAACTGATATTAAACAATGGCAGCGTTAGCGTTGTTAGAGACCTTGCAAATGGTGCAATCCACTGTGAGCGATTAAGGAACGCAAGGATTTACTTGTTGGTGGCAGTCGGGTGTGCCTCTGCTCCACCCTCCTCCACTAATCGTATCACCGGTGCTTGATTGCGCATTGGCAGCACCTGGTTAAACTACTGCGCTCCTCCGGGGCGCATTCTCTCCTGCATTCACCTGGAAAGGCTCCGGGTCGGCGTGCTCCATGTTTGGTTGTGTTCGGTGTGATTTCGCCAGGTAAGCGTGTGTGCTTTAACTGCACATCTTTATTGCACAGTATGTTCGACAACCGCCGTGATTTTGTTTTCAGTTTTGGCCGTACTGGTTGGGTTGCAGCGTGAGGAAGTGGTTGTCCGCGTTCTGCTGTTGTTGAGGACTGGTTTTTTTTAGTGCGTAAAGCTCTCCTCTATCGGTAAGCATGCTCTTGTTAATCATGGTTAACTATAGTAGCCCTTTGCTAAACAGCTGTTGCCTCTGCTCTGTCCTGCGTAGCTGCTGAATTTGCAGCGGTTCTGTCTCTCCTCCTGCGCTTGCTGGATCCACTGCACAGCCCTATTGATGACCACCGCAGCCACCTACGCATAACATCCGCTGCCTCCAGCCTTGGTGCAGCGCCTCCGTTTCACGCGTCTTCCACACCGTAGTTTCTTTTCTTAAGTTCGAGTTCTGTGTGGCTCTCACACGCAGCACCAGACTCAAGCCCCACTGCAACTGACTTATTAGTGTTTTCTTTGTTTGTTTGTTTATTATTTCGTTATTTTTGTAGTTGTTTTGGGTAATCAGTTATTTGTAAGCTCTTTGGCTTTCTTTATTTTGAATTACAGATGGTTATTGTTGTTTAGTTCTAATTTAGTTCATTTGATTTTGTTTTATTATCTTATATAGTTAAAAATTTTTCTTTAAGTATTTCTATATAGGTTAAAACAATTAATGTGTATTTCTGTGTTTTGTGTGCATGTGGGTGTGAATGTTGTGTGTGAGTGTTTTTAGAATAGAGACATTTTAATAATTCGTATAGTTTCACCTTTTTCAGTGTCGCTGCCACCTAATTTGTGTGTTTTCTTCCTGGACACGAGTCTGGTGTAGTGCGTGGCGACTCCCTGGTGTGGGTCCCATTTCACCTCCCTTAAGTTGCTGTGGCACGTGGTGGGTTTGAGTTTTGGTAAAATCTTGGTTTTGTTTGTTTAAGTTTCTTTGTATGTCCGTCCCACTGACGCTGCCCTGCTCCTTTTGTTATTTTGCCCCCCTAACGAATGGTGGTATAGCAGACACGCAGTTGT
This sequence comes from Larimichthys crocea, assembly GCF_000972845.2. Classification (NCBI taxonomy): domain Eukaryota; kingdom Metazoa; phylum Chordata; class Actinopteri; family Sciaenidae; genus Larimichthys; species Larimichthys crocea. The sequence goes on from NC_040032.1 coordinate 18,595,952, forward strand.
GAAAGAATATGTCATTTACCTCTATTAAACCATTGTTAAATAAATAATTTATAATATTTTGGAAGTCCGTCTCTTGTCCTCTCATCATAGGTGTAACGAGTCTGTGTGACCTCATAGTCCTTCCCCTTAAAGGTTGCGTGGAATTTTCCTGGGGTGGCAATTCCCAGGTGGCGTTGTTGGACAATCCCCCCCTCTTTACCACGTCCTCGCCACAAATTGGTGCGTGGTCGGCAGGAGGGGACGTGTGTAGAGGACAAGAGGGCGTGAACTTCCTTTTTTTTCTTATGTTATGTAGAATTAGTGTTGTGTACGGAGGTTTGGTGTGTTAGGGCAGCAGTGAAGACGAGCGAGCGGCATATTCCTGTTGGTGTTTCTTCCGCATGTTTTGTTTCTTGCAGATTGGTGCAGGTGTTCCATCTTTGAAAGCGGTGGGCGTGGCACTGCTCGCGTTTGCCAGGAGGGAGGAATGCGAAGCGAACTCATGAGCGGCTTGGTGGCACAGCTTAAAGCAGATAATGAGCTAGCTGGTCTCGAGTGAGGGCGATTGACTTTCGGGCCGGTGTCCAGCAGACGCGGGGACCGCTTCCTGCAACTTCCAATGGTCAATCAGGGGCTAAGCCACACCGGTATAGTACGCAGCCGCACACGTCACTGAACGGGTGTGGTGGTTCATGTTAGAATCCAGAGCCATGTTAAATGGCTAGGGAGGACCATGTAGTGAGGGCAGTAGTAGGCATGGTGGAACGAGGAAAGGCGTGCAGGGCCTGTTGCGGGGCACGGCCACCGTGTCTGTTCCGGGATCAGCCCTATTATTTCATAGTTTGAAGCCACTAAACGTGAAGCCAGCAGAGGAGACTGGTAAATATCGCCCCTGGTGTGCGCGAGGGAAAACCCAGGAACAATTTTTGGCTAAGTCGTTGACTGTAGCGATTGTATGAAGCTGGTGTTCAGTCTCAGATCGTGTAAACGACTGCAACAATCTTGTTCGATTTGCGATCGTCGCGAGAGCCAGCAGAAGAAAGGGGAGACGCTGTTAAGTTCTCTTGGCCTGAATGAGCCTGGATGAACAGTGTTACTGTGAACAGTCTGCACCAGGTGACCTATGCCGACATTGGCTGTATGTGTCTGTTGTCGGTACCGCGTTCATAGACATGTGTCTCTGATGTGTGCCCTTCCGGGACTGGAAGCCTTTTCGCCGCCATCGCCGACTGCTGTCTTGCCGAGTCGAACACGTGGAGAGAGCAATAGTATTGGAGAGGGAGGGGTCCCAAGGGGTGCTAGGGAAACGTAGCCACTCCTCTTCCTCAGCCTACGGCTCCAGTATGGGGTCCGAGGTGGTCTCGCCCGACACCCCAACTTTCTCCCCCATGATATCAAGTTGGGTAAGTGAAGGCACTCTTAGAAAGGTCAGCAGAACAGCTTGACCAGTTGACCCCCGGCATGGCGTCTTTTCAGGCTCGCCCTTTCCCATCACGGCCTTCCTAGCAACGCCACTGCTGACTCGAAGGTGTCAACAGCCAGGTCACTATGCATGCTTAGTGGATGGGAGCGGTGTTACCCCTTCATTCCCCGTATGGTTCGCAACTGTCGGTCTTCTACTGTGGCTGTCCTTCCCGCTTGCACACCAGCCGGAAAACTGACGCCCTGAGCTGAGGAGCAAAAGCTCAGATGGGAGGCTGGCGACGGCTCACAAACAAAGACTCACTCAGTCGGATTAATGGCGCCCTGTCCACCATTACGTCCCTATGGGTGGGATTCCCGTTCCGTGCTTGTTGGACAGCGCGGTCTCATGGTGTCCACGTCCCTGAAAGTTTCTTTGCCGAACATTTCGCACCATGGGGCCAAGAGCGCCTTCGGTATTGTAATTTGGTGCAACTGCGGGCGCAAACGGTCTTTGTATTTCCTTACATCGGCTTTGGAGTGGATTCCACCCTTTGTGGGACGGTGTCCCTGGTTCGTGGGGTTCCTAGTGGTAAAAGACCCTCCGGTGCTGCATCTGTTTGCCCCTGGTGCTTTTGCTGGCGCAACTTCCTCCGTCGATGTTATCGGGAACTCCTTTGACGGTGTAGGTCCTGCTCTTTTGCAGCTACCTCAGTGAGTTCCAAGCTCCAGTAGCTGTCCTTGACGCTTTTACAACGGTGCATCAGGCCCACCACAGAACCCCCCGAGGAACCTTACGGGTTTCGCCAGGGTCCGCGGTAGATTGGGCGGTACCGCATACCTGTTGGGCGCACTGCGGCTTGTGCCGCCACTTGTCACCGAAAAAAACAAAAAACACTGGCTGGTCAGGCTGTGCTGTTCTCGAACCAACAGAGTTCAGCCTTACCTGCCGGTTTATTTGGTGTCTCCTTGCCTGTCCAGGTCCGCCGTGGTACAGCTCAGTCCCCGTGGTCAATGTGGGGACGACTATGTCTCCTTTACCCGCGCACCTGTTCTTGTTCTCTCAAAGCAGGACAGGTCTATGGTTTGGACCCATCAGGTGCCACACCAGAGGCTGCTGAATGAGATCGAGGCTGTCGGGAGCTTCACTCAGTCACACCAGTGGGTAAGCCTGACAACCTGGGCCCCCACTTAAAAGTACCAAGGGACCAGTGCGCGGGGTAAGGAGCACATCAGCTCGTCCCCAACCATTGACACGGACATGAGCTGTACCACGGCTGAACCTGGACAAGGCCAGGAGACACCAATAACCCTGCAGGTGGCTGAACTCTGTCTGGTCGAACAGCACAGCCTGACCAGCCAGCTGTTCTGGACAAGTGGCTGCCACAAGCCTTTCATTACCCCACTAGGTATGCGTACCGCCCATACTACCGCGGACCCTGGCGGAAAACCCGTAAGGTTCCTCGGGCGGTTCTGTGGTGGCTGTGGCACAGTGTAATAGCTTCCAAGGGACAGCTACTGGAGCTTTAACAACTGAGGGAGCATCCAAAAAGAGCGGGACCAACACCTCAAAGAGTTCCCGATACACATCGACGGATGACTTGCTCCCCAAAACATCCAGGGCAAAAAGATGCAGCACGGGAGGGTTATTTTACCCCTAGGACCCCCACCCAAACCAGGGACCACCTTCCCACACCAGGTGCATCCAGCTCCAACTCGCAATGTAAGGAATACAAAGCCCGTTTGCGGCCCGCACCGTTGCAGCCCATTACAATACCGGAAGGCGCTCTTTGGCACCATGGTGACGTAAATGTTCGCACAGAAACTTTCAGGGAATCGTGGACACCATGGACCCGCTGTCCAACAAGCACGGAAACAGTGAATCCCACCCATCAGGACATTATATGTGGACATGGCGCCATTATCCGACTGATGAGGTCTTGTTGTGAGCCTCCAGCGGCCTCCCCACTGAGTTGGCTCCTCACGCTTCAGTGGGCGTCAGTTTTCCGGCGGTGGTTGCAAAGCGTGAGACCCAGCCACATTAGAAGGACCACGACCCGTGGCCAGAACCAGTACGGGGGATGAGGGGTTATAACCCGCCTCCCCATCACCATCGCTGGCATAGTACATGGCTGTTGACACCTTCGGCACTCACCAGGGCCGTTGCGAGGAGGCCGTGGATGGAAAGGGACGAGCCTTGAAAGAAGCCATGGGCCCGAGTCAACTGGTCAAACGCTGTTCCTGCTGACGCTTCACGAGTGCCTTCACTTTCAATCAAACTCTGAATTCATGGGGTGACGAACAAGTGGGGTCGGGGCGAGAGCCACCCCTGGACCCCATACTGGAGGCCATAGGCTGAGGGAAGAGAGTGGCTACGTTCCCTCGCACCCTTGGAGACCCCCTCCCTCTCCCCATCTAATGGCCTTCCACTGTCTCGAGCCAAAGACGCAGTGGGATGGCTCGCCGAAATACTGCTTCAATTCCCTTGCGAAGGGCACCATCGTGTCCAGCACATGCTCTATGAAACTGGTCACGAAGAAAGAAACATCAGCACTGCCGCAAGGCACCGGTTGCAGACTGTTTAAACACGTTCCATCAGGGCCATCAGGGCCAAAGAGAAACTCTAAACAGCGGTTCCCCCTTCCTGCTGCTTTCGAGAGAGACGAGAGAAAAGAAGAAAGATGTTGCCGTGTTACATTATGGGACTGAACCACAGCCATAAGCTCAGCAAGATAAGCCAAAACCTTGTCTGGGTTTCCCCTTCTCACCAGGGCGCTATTTAATCTTCCTCTCTGGCCTTCCCTTCTAGATGGCAAAAATGAAAACGGCCTGATTCACGAACCGACAAGTGTCGTGCCCGCCATAACAGGCCTGCACTTCCTCTTTACACTCCCACTCATGCCTATACACCTGTTCTGACATTAAAACATGGTGCATCTGCGATCTCTAGGCTATACAAACCAACCGGTCACGTGGACTGTGGCGTAGTAATTACGCCGGAGGCAGGATTAGCACCTGAAGTGACAGAAGCGGGGTCCGGCTCTGCTGGAACCGGCCTGAGAAGCATCCCTCACTCGAGACAGCTGCTCCATTATCTGCTTTAAGCTGTGCCACCAGCTCTCTGAGCTGCTGCAGTTCCTCCCCTCCCTGGCCAACGCTGAGGCCACACCCACCGCTTTCACAATGGAACCTGCACCACTCGGCAAGAAGAACAAAAAGAGGAAGAACCCTTCCCCAAAAACAGAAGATTGCTGCCGCTCCGTCTCACTGCTGCCCCCTAACACACCAACGTAACAACAAATTCACACTAACAGACAAAAAAAACATGGAAGTCACGCTCTGTCCTATCACAGTCCATCCTGACTGACAACGCCAATTTTGTGGCGACCGAGTGACGTGGTTAAAACGAGGGGGGGGGGCTTTGTCCAACCAACGGCACCTGGGGAATGCCCTACCCAGGAAATTCACTCAACCCTGTACGGGGAATACTATGAGTCACACAGACTCGTACACCTATCTCGAGATGCACAAGAGACGGATTCCAAAATATAAAATTATTTTATTTAACAATGGTTTAAAGAGTAAACATGAACATTTCTTCACAACCTCGTTGTCTGCTATACCACCATTCGTTAGGGGGGAAAATAAACCCAAAATAGGAGCAGGGACAGCTCAGGATGCGGACAGACTAAAGACACTTAAAAACACACAAAAAAAACAATAATTACCAACCACCACCAACCACGTGCCAACAGCAAACTTAAGGGAGGTGAAATGGGACCACCCCAGGGAGTTCTGCCCAACGCCACACACCAGCTTCCTGTCCAGGAACCGCCTCCCAGATCCACACAACCACAAACTTAGGTGGAGCGACACCTTTCAAAGGTTGAACTATACGAATTATTAAAATGTCCTATTTCTAAAAACACTCACACACAACATTCACACCACCTGCACACCAAACAGCAAGATACACATAATTGTTTTTAACCTATATAGAAATACTTAGAAAATTTACTTATATAAGATTAAACAAACTCGAAATGTAACTTACATTAGACACTAAACAAACTACCCATGTCATTCCAAAATAAGAACCAAAGGAGTTACAAATTAACTGATACCCCAAACCACTTACATAAACAAGAAATAACTAACCCAAACAACAAAGGAAACACTAATAAGTCAGTTGCAGTGGGGTTGAGTATGGTGCGCGTTTGAGAGCCACAACAGAAAGAAAACTCAGGACATTAAGAAAAAGAAAACATACGGTGTGGACGGACAGGTTGCAAAGGAGCGGCTCTTGCACCAAGGCTTTGGACTGCAGCGGATGATTATGCGTATGGTGGCTGCGTGGTCATCAATCAGGCTGTGCCGTGGATCCACAGAGCGCAGGCGGAGCGACAGAAACCGCTGCAAATTTCAGCAGCTACAGCCAGGGATCAGAGAGAGGGCAACAGCTGTTAGCCAAAGGGCTACTATCGTTAACCATGATTAAACCCGCGCCATGCTTACGATAGAGAGCGCTTCACGCACTAAAACAAAAACCAGTCCTCAACAACAGCAGAAACGCGGAACCACTTCCTCCAGGGCCGCTGCCAACCCAAACCCGTACGCGCCAAAAAACTGAAAACAAAATCACGGCGGTTTGTCGCACCATACTGTCCAATAAAGATTGGCAGTTTTTTTAAAGCACACACGCTTACCTGGCGAAATCACACCGAACACCAACCAAACTGGAGCACGCCGACCCGGAGCCTTTCCAGGTGAATGCCAGGGAGAGAATGCGCCCCGGAGGAGCGCAGTAGTTAACCAGGTGCTGCCAATGCGCAATCAAGCACCGGTGATACTGATTAAGTGGGAGGGGGTGGAGCAGAGCAACACCCGACCTGCCACACAAGTAAATCCTTGCGTTCCTTAAATCGCTCACAGTGGATTGCACCATTTGCAAGGTCCTCTAACAACGCTAACGCTGCCATTGTTAATATCATTTTCTTCATCACATTGCGCATGCTTTTATATCCACCATTTGAACGTGAGCGTGGAAAAGGACGTACGCCACTTTTTTGTGCATACGCGTCCGGTCCTGAATCACATAATTCCTCTCAGTAACTTAGTTACATACATATATCATAAAAATAACTCTCTGTAGACTGAATGTGATCAATAAAGCCTTTATTGAGAAAAACAATTTTTGTACGTTTACATTCATTTAGGGAGAAAAGGGGATCCAGGGAGATTTATTCTTTTTACGTCGTCTACGTTCGCGTTCTTTTGGGATTTCTGCAGGAGTAATCTAATGTGGGGAGAGGGTTACTGTCCGTTTGGAGACTCGTTTGGCCTCTGGAGGAGCTATTATGTTTTGTTGTTGTTCTTGTTGTTGTTCTTCTTCTTCATTATCTTGCCCCCCTGTTCTGCTCCAGCGTGGGGAGAGGGTTATTTCCCCTTTTTTAAAACTGCCCTGGGCTTCACCCGTTTT
>NC_040032.1:18602820-18615897 GCF_000972845.2 Larimichthys crocea
AAAACGGGTGAAGCCCAGGGCAGTTTTAAAAAAGGGGAAATAACCCTCTCCCCACGCTGGAGCAGAACAGGGGGGCAAGATAATGAAGAAGAAGAACAACAACAAGAACAACAACAAAACATAATAGCTCCTCCAGAGGCCAAACGAGTCTCCAAACGGACAGTAACCCTCTCCCCACATTAGATTACTCCTGCAGAAATCCCAAAAGAACGCGAACGTAGACGACGTAAAAAGAATAAATCTCCCTGGATCCCCTTTTCTCCCTAAATGAATGTAAACGTACAAAAATTGTTTTTCTCAATAAAGGCTTTATTGATCACATTCAGTCTACAGAGAGTTATTTTTATGATATATGTATGTAACTAAGTTACTGAGAGGAATTATGTGATTCAGGACCGGACGCGTATGCACAAAAAAGTGGCGTACGTCCTTTTCCACGCTCACGTTAAAGTAGGGTTAGGTGGATATAAAAAATGCGCAATGTGATGAGAAAATGTATTAACAATGGCAGCGTTAGCGTTGATACGTAGTAACTGCATAACTGCGTGAACATATACACAATGTGACGTTAGTAACGCAGTTATTTTATGGCAGGTTCATTATATCTATTATTACATAACGTATCATATACATATATCATGAAAATAACTCTCTGTAGACTGAATGTGATCAATAAAGCCTTTATTGAGAAAAACAATTTTTGTACGTTTACATTCATTTAGGGAGAAAAGGGGATCCAGGGAGATTTATTCTTTTTACGTCGTCTACGTTCGCGTTCTTTTGGGATTTCTGCAGGAGTAATCTAATGTGGGGAGAGGGTTACTGTCCGTTTGGAGACTCGTTTGGCCTCTGGAGGAGCTATTATGTTTTGTTGTTGTTCTTGTTGTTGTTCTTCTTCTTCATTATCTTGCCCCCCTGTTCTGCTCCAGCGTGGGGAGAGGGTTATTTCCCCTTTTTTAAAACTGCCCTGGGCTTCACCCGTTTTAAGGCAACGATATTGATCATGAGCTCGAGGGTTATTCACAGAGGATAAGGGAATGTTGAGGTCTGACAGAGTATTTAAGAAACTCATCCAGCCTCTTTGGGCTTTTTTATAAGGGAGGGAGATGTTTTTAAATAAATCAATCATATGAGACCCTTTTACAGTTTGTCCTTTATAAATAAATTCACCTTTTGAATTCCATCCAGCGTTGCTCTTGGATCATTTCTTCATGATGTACTCGGCATTCTTGCGGTCACGCTGGGAAAGGCTTTTTATTACCTCACTCAGTGTGTCATCCGGATCGGACCGCTCCGTGTCAGCAAGATGGCTAGATGTAAGATCCGTTGACTCTTCTCTTGGGTCGCGTTGCAGAGTTAAAGTCACCCGACGGTCCTCCTTTTGACCTTGTTTCATCAGCGTGAGATATTTCTGAAGCAAGGTGTTGTATTTTTAACTTTTTCATAAAAGCTCAGTCCCGGCTCATTTAATATCGCTCTCATTTTTGCGTCTAAATCGTCTTCGGCCATTTGTCTGATGGAGGATTCAGGTTGAGTCAGGCGGTTTAACTGATGAGGTGCGACGAGAAACATTTTTTGCAACGTTCTCAGAGCCATGTCTTTTTTATTTATTTATTTTTACCTTCTATTAACAAGTCCTCCTATAAGATTTCCGAGGATGGGTACCGCAGCCGAAAGCAGAGGTAAAATAAAACCTCCCGACTGTTTCATCAATGTTCTGCGTTTCTGATTTAAGGCCGTCTTTTTATCAGCCAGCAGTCTGATAATTTTTCTCCGGCTTTTCAGTTTTTTGTATTGAGGAGAAGACAGTGGAATGTTGCCTTTTAAAAGATTCAAAGCAATCTCGCACAGAGCTTGGAGAAAGTCCGGGGAAGAGTGGGCAAGAATGTCTTTACGTTTACGAGGTGTGGCGTGGTATAGAGCTTTTAATAAGGGTGCATTTCTTCTTATACGCTTCGACATGATGGTGCTGCTGCTGCTGCTGATGATACTTACTTTGTTCTGGGAACATATACGACCGGCCACTGCGGAGGCAGTATACCCGTCCTCAGCCTGTACGGTTCTGGACAGGAAGGTCTGAGATCGACCAATAAATACCCGCGGGGATCTTTGGTGGCGTCTTCAAAACTCTCTAAAAAGAAGGCTTTTTGTGAGGGGAAGATTTGATGCACCAATATATTCATCTGTAATTTGTCCCGAGGGTTTTTAAACAACACCAAATAATGACTGTTCAAACTCATGGTACGGCTGTGTTTACCTCTATGAAATACATTTTGCGTCGACATACACACACTCATATTTCTATGATGTCTGTACTAAGTAAAAATTTTGACGGTCGGAGGCTTGAAAAATAACATCATCCAGAATAATCAAATGGTTCTGATCAGGAGGAAACAGCTCTGTGTCATCAAAAGAATCAGGCAGTCCTTCAACAAACTTAATCTTTTTATTCATTTTTTGCAGTTCAGCATACATGGGTTGAAAGGAAGTATAAAAAATATTTTCAGGTACAACATTTATTACATGTTCACAATTTTCAATAACATTTCTTACAAAATATGTTTTCCCACACCCACTGGGACCCACAATCATACATGAAAAGGGTGCTGCTAGTCTGGGATCAAAATTAACTTGCTCCATGTTAGCAAGGTGTGAAATTTTTATTATTATTATTATTTTTTTTAATAATCTTTTTGTCTGTCTGATTGTTTCTCTCCTCCTATTTCAGTAGCCAAAAGGCAGAGTTGTGCTGTCACTAAAGAGACGTCTCTTGTCATACACCACTCCCTTTTTTTTAAATGTGCAATTTTTCAAGAGAAAGCTCTTTTTATTACGTCTGATGTTATGCTGAGGGGTCTCAATAACGCCCCCTCGAGAGCCCTCAAAGTAACCCTCCACCAACTCTCTGACGCTGTCAAAGTTGACCTGCTCACAGCATTCTCTAGTCTGGGTGACACCCTTGACGCGCAATACTACCTTTTTCTTTTGTCTCGTCTAGTGAGCGTAACTTTTGGTACCAGCGGCTGCAAATTCTTGAATGGTGTCACCATCCAGCTCATCGGTCAAATCCCCCAGATAATTCCCCAATTTCAGAGGTGCCCCCCCTTCTTTCACCACATATATCAGACTGTCAGTATCCATGTAGAGAACATTTTCCTGCACCTGCTCTAGATAACTGTACAGCTTGAGTCGGGCATAAGCAGTAGTGAATGCAGCGATGAACACATTATTTGCTCTGCCTGGAGGCACGACGCACCGCTTGTGGTAATTCCACTGAATCATAGCGGTCTTGTCGTTCAGAAAATTAAAGTATTTTACTTTGTACTGACCAGAAAACATGAAGCGGAGAATGTCTTCGGGGTTGCTGACCAGGGTGGTCTGAGGCAGATTGCTTCTCTGCGCAAACTTTCCCCAGAAACTGTTGAGACATAGTTTAGCCACCTGTCTCTTTGCAGGGTTCACCTCAATCTTGTCAGCGTCTAGCCGCACGCCTTGATGCAGCTCATAGTCCCTAATGTACTTTTCTCTGCTTTCCTGATCAGCGTCCTCAGGTGGGTAGCCTGAAGCTTCCTGCTTACCTTTCAGGAAGGTGTGCATGTAGCCCACAAAAATGTCGCTACACCTGTCAAAGTGCCACACTTCAATGATCTTACCTACCCTATAACCAACCTCAAGAGCCTTGTTCACTTCAACACTGACCCACACTCCAGTCAATGCTCTGGCCTGCTCGTCGTGTCTACACGGACCCGTCTCATTGCTGATTTCAGCGCAGGTACGAGGGTGAACACCAATTTACCTCTATATGTTTTGTAAGGTAACACGGGAAACAAGAGCCAAGGAAAAATTACAGTTCACATATGGATACAGAGAAGTGACATCTACATAGTGCACGGTCTCGTTAGGCCCAGCCGTGTACCTCAGCCTCACAGCGCTCGTTCTACCACTAAAGAGAGTGTCGCGGAGGCACAGAGGTTCGGGAGGGAGGAAACTCCAGAGAAAAGCTTTTACACCCGCATGCACATTTTTCAAAGCCAACCATTCATGCTCCCACATGACAACCGTCTGAACACCGTAAACAGATTTCAAAGCCTGCATTTTCTCCTCACTAGCCGCACGCATGCAGCTCCTCAAAGGGGACTCGCCTCAGAGGGCAAGTGTCGTGGGGGTTAAAACAAGACGGGCAACCGTGGTAAAAGCACCCCAGAAACTCCCAAGCATAAGCAACACCGTCTATTTTGGCATAACCGTCAACAAAGTACGGTCCTACCTGTTTCTCCCCCTTGTTTAGCATGCTGGATAAAAACATTATTGCTGCGTGCTACCCACTCCAACCACTGAATGCAGGCGTGGGAGTAGCTTTTGGTCTGGCACCTGTAGTTATCTGGCAAAGGTATGGCCAGGGTTTTGGAAGGGAGGACTTTTCGGAGAAACACCTTCATCCATGTGGAGGCAATGGTGATGCAACTAAAAGGGTCTACGCCCGTGTCAGTGAGAAACTGATTTCTGAACAGGATACAGCCCTCGGCAAGAATGTCAACATCATTTTCACAGTACAGCCGAGCTTCCCTCTCAAACGTACCCTGACTCACATCTCTGTACCAGCCATAAAACTCTTGCTGCTGAGCAGAAGTCATATGTTCCACACCATAATCATGCGGCGGAGGATAAGCTCTGATATACTGCAAATTCTTCTCTGAACTGAAACCGTGAGGAAAATGACCCTTGGTCTGATCAGAGAAACCCAACGCCTTGGGCATGGCGCTGAGACGCATGGTGAGAAAAGACACAGAGTCAATGAATTTTAATTCAAAATCAGGGTCTTGGAAACAGAGAATTTTACTGCCCTGCATGAGAGAAGGTTGCATTCCCATCTCTATCATAGTGTTGAGGATCAGATAGACATCAAAACCTTTAGCATTGTGAGCCACAAACACACTGTTTAGGTACGCGGCCCTCCTGAAATGCAAGAGAAAGTCCCTGACACAGTTCAAACCATAAGACATTCACCGCATGCCACTCAGTGTTTTGGTGCAGACAAGAAAAGGTTTGTGCACGTTCTGTTGAACAACAAATGTTTCACAGTCATAAAAAAATCAATTTCTCTGCATGATCTCTAGTCGGAGGCAAAGGCTGAATGAAGCAGAGGTGATCCGGCGTCAGAGTCTCTATATTTGTGATTATGAGATGTGATAATTTTTTTGCAACTCTGACATCTTTTGATTGTGTCGCATATACTGCTATGTGTTTCACCCAAAGGTCTTTCTCTAGGCTCCTTGTGCCTGTCAAAACACAGAGGCGTACGACACGTCCTGTTGCAGTCACTGCATGCTACAGGTTTGAGCTCCTGCTTAGTGCAATCAGGGTTGTTACACACAGAGCAGTGACCTTCGCATTGGTGGGCGTAGGGTTTCATGTAGCTTTTGTCGCAGTAATGACAGACATACGAAACCCCGAGAAAGGCTTTCCGATTTTTTTTACCGTAATAATGGTTCTGGAACAAAAAGAGAAACAGAGGATTGGATCTATCAGAGAAAGCCGTCTCAAACTGAGAGAGCGGTTGCTGATCTGGACTTCTGTAAAAAAAGAGGTGAGGAGGAGAAGGATGGGGTCTGGTCAATCTGTTGGAGGGCCAGTTCTAAAGGATGAAAATAATTTTCAACATCAGAGGAAGATGGGTTTTGATTTAGAAGCAGCAGAGCGTCTTCTAATGGTTGGAAATAGTTATCAGCAGTCAATGATGATGGTTCACCTACATTAGCAACGGCTACATCTACAGGAGGAGGTGGGAAGATTTGACTCTAAAAAGTTTTCTTTATCCATTTTCAGTTTATTTTAAATGTCACACCACACTTTTAGGGCTTTTTCCCAATGAGACCAACCGCAGAGGAGATAATTAGATAAATCAGCTCAAACCTTTGCAGCCTCTCACGATCGTCCGCAGTCACTGGGTGTGAGTTGACTCCTTAGCTCGCTGTGTCTCTGCCGTCAGGCTGCACTTCCGGCTCCACGGTTTGGGTCGCACAGCTCCATTGTGGTTGGAGTGTCTCCTGCATCACCATCTAATAGATAGCCGGATGCAGGCGGGGTTCTAACACCCTGCCGCCCCACCTAGAAAATCCTTTAGATGGTTTGGAGACGAGGAAAAAGTTAAAAAGTTAAATCTCATCAGTTTACTGACAAAGTCAGAGAAAATAAAGAGCAAATAATAGATCCACTGTGATCTGACTGCGTGAACTGGATGCCCTCAAACTTGTCAGAAGTCACTTCAAGAAATGAAAAAGACATTCAGTGTAGAAAACAAAACAAAATTCTGGATATATACAACAACCCAAAAGCACCAAAAATGTCTCATAACACAGAAAAACATTGTTTTAAAATCACATATGAACATGTTAACGTTACTGGCTAGTTTCTAAAATGCGTGTCCCTGTAAACTCTTACCGGTAGTAAAATATCGGCTTGAAGAAAGCTATTTGCAGAACGCTATATTAATAGCAATAATATACTAGTGCAGCAATGAACTTGTATCTTTCAGAAGTTACTCAAACTCGTCAGAAGTCACTTCAAGAAATGAAAAAGACATTTGTTGCAAAACAGAATAAAAAATGTTAAATCACTTACCGGGAAATAGGAATTGTTGGTCAGAAGGAGAAGTAGGAGGCTGAACCTCAGATGAAATGTTATTTTCTAAAATAAAATGAATACTATAGTTCACTTTTTTGGTAGAAAGACAAAAAATAAAGTTAAAGAAGTAGTTAAAGTTTTCCCATACCACACTCCATCTTGTCAAGCTTCGTGCATTCACTGACTCTGGTGTCTGACTCAACCAGCTCTAAGTTACAGTTTTATACCCAGAAAAAGAATGCTGGACACCATTTATTACTTTACAGTATTTCAGCCATTTGAGGGGGTTAGCTTGCATTCTCTACAACACCAGATGCCGGCTGAGGTTGTTTTCAAAACTGAGTTTCCCGCCATTTCTAGAACATTCTTACAATTGGGGGGTCTTATCTGCGTGTGTGTGTGTGTGTGTGTGTGTGTGTGTGTGTGTATTTGTGAGAGTGTAAGATACACTTTTTTACCCAGAAAACGAACGCCAGACACTCGTTTACATTTATTACTTTATTTCAGCCATTAGAGGTGGTTAGCTTGCATCTCTACAACAGCAGATGTCGGCTGAGGTTGTTTTCCAAAACATTCCTTTTTACTTTAACTTTAAAACTCCATGACTTCATGAGGGGAGAAGACCAGAAATCCCTCCTTTCTCTCATTGGTTGTTTTTCAGATTTTATTATTATTATTATTAGATTTTTTCTACAACATTTGGGGTCTTATCTGTGTGCGCACAGGTGTACATGCCCATTTCCAGAACTTTAACTCTAAAACTCCATAACTTCAATGCAATGTCATGTAAAATGTGTGTATGTGTGTGTGTGTGTGTGCGCACGCCCACATTCAGCACAGCTAATAGCAATAGCAGGGTGGGCGGGGACCCCCCTTATTGGGTCAATGGTCAAAGTCGTAAAACTGTCAAAGTGGAGTCAACCAGAGTTTGACGAAAGGTGTGAAGTATATAACTCTACTAACCACTGGTTAGGACACTGCAAAGAATTGGACACTGCAGGTTGTGGTCCGTTTAAATTACGACTGTACTGCTGCCACCCAGATACACTTCAAAGTGTTTTAATGAAAAAATTAAGGCCAGTGCCTCTTTTTCAATTACAGAGTAATTTAACTGGCAGGAGTTAAACTTCTTAGAGAAGAAACTAACCTGTTTTTCTATTTTGAGATCATCAGCTTGCATAAGTACCGAACCCGCACCTACACAGCTGGCTTCTATGTATAGTTTAAACTACCGGTCAAAGTGTGGGGCAGCCAACACTGGGGCAGAGCAAAGGAGTATTTTAACTTGTTCGCATGCCTTCTGACAAAAGACCAAAAGAATTTTACCTTCCCTTTCAACACATCGGTTAGGGGTGCCACCATGGTCAAGAAGTTTCTGCAAAAACTTCTGTAATGCCCCACGAGGCCAAGAAAACGCATAAGCTCCTTCTTTGTGGTCGGGGCTGGATACTTTTCCACTGACGTGACCCTGTCCCACCACTCGGCCGAGATTGTCACAGGCAGTTCCTACTCCGCCTACTGCAGTCTCCCAGTTTCCCGCCTTGTGTTGTCACGCCCCTAATCACCTTTACCTGTGTATTTAAACCCTTTGTTTCCCCTTCCCCAGTGCCAGATTGTTAGTGTACCATGTGTCCTACTTTCCAGCGTTTTTCTAGTGTGCTTTTTGGTTTTGACCTTTGCCTGTTTTTGGACCCTGCGTTTGCCTTACCCCTTTGGATCGTTTTGCCTGCCTTACCTGACTGATCTTCCAAACCTCTGATTGTGATTAAAGACTGGTTACCTCCTGTATCTGCCTCCCGAGTCCTGCAGTTGAGTCCTGTGTCCGTGCCTTGTAACAGAGATAGGTGACGGTCGCCTTCGCAAACTCATACTTTGCAAGGTTTACTCTAAGCCTTGCCTTCGCCAAACGGGTGAACAGTTCACGAATGTGTTCTAAATGATCTTCCCAGGTGTCTGAATAAATAACCAAGTCATCCAAATAAACTGCACATCCCTGCAAGCTGCAAATGACATGGTTCATCAAACGTTGGAAGGTAGCTGGTGCATTCCGAAGACCAAATGGCATAACCAAATAAGAATAAGTCCACCAGGAGTTATAAAAGCAGCTATCTCACGTGCCCGCTTGGACAATGAGATTTGCCAATACCCTTTAAGTAGGTCAAACTTACTAACAAATTTCGCAGAGCCCATCTGGTCAATGCAGCCCTCCATCCTTGGCAGAGGAAAGGAGTCAGGCATCCCAAAACCGACTCTCCGCGCTGCAGCGCTATCATTCCGTAGCACTTCTATTTTAACGGAGCTGTTGCTAAACCACGTAATTCTCAACAGAGCAAATTGCACCAGACAGGAAATCCGACACAGAATCAACGTAATAAACTTCCGCCCCATTTCAAAATAAAACACCACATGCAGTTCATGTAGCTTATCACAACTTCACATCAACATTACGTCATGACCGGTAGGACCAGGTGAGCAGTCAGTCGATCAAAGGGTCTCAACATGAACGATGACAGACTAATTGTTGAAGTGGAACAACACGCAATCATTTATGATACAACAGATGCTTTTTTTAATCTCTTCCATGTCGGAGAAGCAAAGTCAGCTGTTTGTTGTTGTTGTTTTCTTTATACACAGTTTATCGTGGGGTCTTGCATACGTCCAGGATTCTCGCGTGATCTTGCATGAATACGGCCTGCATGCTTCGCTGCCATTACGCTGGCAACACGTGCCCGGTGTGAGTTGACGCTGGGCAGAGGACAGAGCTAAACCGCGGCGCAGCCGTTCTGCGGCGCTTACGTCCCCTGTGTGAGTCCCCAGTTAGTGACATTATTCACTTTGCGAAAATCCGAACAAAACCGTGGTGTGTTGTCAGACTTTGGCACAAGCAAGCGT
The DNA here is from genome assembly GCF_000972845.2 of Larimichthys crocea. Lineage (NCBI taxonomy): Eukaryota > Metazoa > Chordata > Actinopteri > Sciaenidae > Larimichthys > Larimichthys crocea. Next base: position 18,612,337 of record NC_040032.1, read on the forward strand.
GGTGAGGACCAGCTTGAATTTCATGGCTCTGCAATTCCATTCTCCAACATGTATGCGATTTCGGCATCCAGAAACTTATGTTTTTCAGCATTTACACAGTAGAACCTCTGTTTAATTGGCTTTGCATCTCCAACATTAATGTCATGTTCAATGAAGTAAGTACGACTAGGTGTATTGCCAAACAAACAGGGGAAACTCAGAACCAACTGAACCAGCTCGCCACTGCGTGGTTCTGGCAAGTGTTTCAACAGTTCGTCCAAGTTTTGTAAAGCGTCCACGTAACATGGCCTGATCAGTCTGTGATGCATGTGATGCAGTCAACACATCATCCTCCCCACTTACATTATGGGAAGACTCCTGCACCAGACCAGCAACACAAACAGCATGAGCGTGACCCACATATTGGCTATGCAACAGAAAAGGATGGCTCAGAGGTGCGTTCGTAATAAGGTTTAAGCACATTTACATGGTGAAGCTGACTCTTATTCCTCTGAGCGCAAGTTCAAGGTATGTAATTTTGATCAGAAATCTGTTTCAACACCGTGTGTGGACCTGAAAACTTTGCCTGGAACGGTGATGTAACAATAGGGAGTAGAGCGAGTACCTGGTCTCCAGGACTAAATGCGCGATGTTCAGTATGGCGATCATACCACGATTTCAGCTTGTCCTGAGCCGACGCAAGTTTTTCTTTTGCTAACTCCCCAGCTGTGTACAGTCTGTGCCGAAACCCATTGATATAGTCACTTAAGTTTTTGGGTGGATCTGAGCCTTTCCAGCTATCAGACAAGACTGCAAAGGGACCTCTTACCGTGTGTGCAAACACAAGTTTGTTTGGGCTGAACCCTGTACTCGCCTGCGTTACCTCCCTTGCTGAGAGCATCAACCATGGCAAACCTTCCTCCCAGTCCTTCCCTAACTCAGTACAGTATAAACGCAGTAGAGACTTTAAAATCTGATGGAATCGCTCCCTGACTCTGCGCATGGTAAGCAGAGCTCTGATTATGTTGTACACGGAGCTTTTTCAACACCTGTGAGAACATGTGAGAGGAAACATTTTTAACCCTGGTCAGACTGTATATGCTTTGGAATGCCGAAGATGGAAAAAAACTGAGAAAGTGCTCGTACCACAGACCTAGTAGTTATTGTGCGCAGAGGATACGCGGCTGGATAACGTGTACTCTGGCACATGACAGTCAATAGATACTTAGCACCTGATTTGGATGGAGGAAGAGGACCTACACAGTCAATAATCACATGTTCAAATGGCTGGTTGATCGCAGGAATGGGACACAGTGGTACCGGTTTTAATGTCTGGTTTGGCTTGTCCGTCAGCTGGCATGTATGGCATGTTTTAATAAACGTGGACACATCTCTCCTCATTCGAGGCCAAAAGAAATGTCTCAGGACACGATCATATCTTTTCTTCACCCCAGCATGTCCAGCTTCATCATGTGCTTCTTTTAGCACCAAGTGATGGAGTTTAGTTGGCAAAACTATCTGAAAAACCGGAACCCCAACGAACACTAAAAATTAAATCAAAAATTAAATCAACATCTCCAACAGTCCAAAATAAGAGAAATTAATATGTTAGCTTAAATGAATCCACTCCTCCCAGTCATTATAATACTCATATTCCTTGAGGTACTGGTCAAGGTGGTGGAGTTGGAGCCATATTTGACTCAAGTCTATTAATTCCTAAACTAAATTATAATTCATTTGAAAGCCTTGTTCTTAGCCTCACTCACCCAACCTGGAATTACAGCCAATTTTATTTGTTACAGTATATCGAGCTCCAGGTCCTTACTCTGAATTTGCATTACGCTTGATCCTTAAATCAGATAAAGTAATTATTGTAGGTGATTTTAATATTCATGTGGACAACCACAATGATAGTCTTAGTACTGCGTTTATCTCTCTATTACATTCAATCGGCTTCTGTCAGAGTGTAAATAAACCGACTCATTGTCTGAACCACACTCTTGATCTTGTTCTCTCATATGGCATTAAAATTGATAATATAATAGTCTTCCCACAGAATCCTCTTCTCTCTGACCATACTTTAATAACCTTCTGTCTTTATTATCAGGAATGTACCACAGTGCTTTAAGGTAGCTGTAATTAAACCTCTTCTTAAAAAGCCCACTCTAGACCCAGAGGTCTTAGCCAACTACAGACCGATATCAAACCTTCCCTTTCTGTCTAAGATACTTGAGAAAGCTGTAGCTAATCAGCTGTGTGACTTTCTCCATAACAATAGTCTATTTGAGGATTTTCAGTCAGGGTTTAGAGTGCATCATAGCACAGGACCGCACTTAGTCAAAGTTACAAATGACCTCCTAATGGCATCAGACAAAGGACTCATCTCTGTACTTGTCCTGTTAGATCTTAGTGCTGCATTTGACACCATTGACCATCAAATTCTTTTACAGAGACTGGAACATCAAATTGGCCTCAAAGGAACGCCCTAAGCTGGTTTAAATCGTATTTCTTAGATCGATCTCAGTTTGTTCACGTCAATGATGAATCCTCCATGCAGACCAAAGTTTGTCATGGAGTCCCACAAGGTTCTGTACTAGGACCACTTCTATTTAGTTTATATATGCTTCCTTTAGGGAACATTATTAAGAATGACTCCATCAATTTTCATTATTAGCTGACAACACCCAGTTATATTTACTGATTAAGCCTGATGAAACCAATCAGTTAACCAAACTCCAAGCATGCCTTAATGATATAAAAAGTTGGATGACCTACAATTTTTTGATGTTAAATTCAGACAAAACTGAAGTTCTTGTAATTGGACCCAAACACCTCAGAGACTCTCTTTCTAGAGACTTAGTTACTTTGATGGGGCTACCCTGGCCTCCAGCTCCACTGTAAAGAATCTTGGAGTTGTTTTTGATCAGGATTTGTCCTTTAACGTCCACATAAAACAAATTTCGAGGACTGCATTCTTCCCATACGTAACATCGCCAAAATCAAACGCATGTGTCTTAAGCAGATGCAGAGAAAAAATAGTCCACGCATTTGTTACTTCTAGGCTGGGACTATTGTAACTCTTTGTTATCAGGCTGCTCCAATAAGTCTCTTAGGACTTTGAGTTAATTCGAATGCTGCTGCACATGTTCTGACAGGAACCAAGATCAGAGATCACATCTCTCCCATTTTGGCTTCCTTGCATTGGCTACCTGTTAAATCTAGAATAGAATTTAAAATTCTTCTCCTTACTTACAAAGCTCTTATGGTCAGGCACCATCATATCTAAAAGAGCTCATAATCCTTACTCCCTCTAGAACACTGCGCTCTCAGGCCCTCTTCTGTGGCAGATATGGTTCTCTTCTCTCTTTCTCTCTCTCTCGTGTGGAGAGGAGTGTGTGCGGAAGAGCTGGATGAATTTGAGTGTTTGCTCTTTCTATTTCTCTTTTTGTTGTTGTGTGTGTTTGTGAGTTAGTTGTGTTAGTTTGGTGTTTGTTTGGTTGTTCTTTGGTTAGTCTGGGTTTGTTTGGTTGTTCTTTTGTGTTTGTTTGTCACGTGTTTTCCAGCCGTCATCTACTATAAAAT